>NW_028321725.1:0-51643 GCF_062004578.1 Staurois parvus | reverse complement strand
TATATTGATTGCTTTGTGTGACAGTTATAGCGTCTACAAACTATGGTATTTTTTTTGCTATACGCGCTGCGCTAGTTTAACGGACAATTGCGCGGTCATGCAATACGGTACATAAATGAAATTTACATCCTTTTTTTCCCCACAAATTGAGATTTCTTTCGGTGGTATTTGATCACCTGTGCGGTTTTTATTTTTTGCGCTATAAAAAAAAAGGCTGACAATTTTGAGGGAAAAAAATAATATTTTGGACTTTTTGCTATAAAACATGTCCAGTAAAAAGAAATTTAAAAATTAAATTTAGTCATAAATTTCTGCCAAAATGCATTCTGCGACATGTCTTTGCTAAAAAAAAAAAAAAAAAAAAAAAAAAAACCCCAATACGTGTAAATTAATTGGTTTACGTGAAAGTTATAGCGTTTACAAATGGCGGGAAAGATACTGGGATTTTTAGTTTTTTTTTTATACTAATAATGGCGGCGATCAGCGACCTATGGCGGGACTGCGGCGGACATTCTGACATTGGGGGGGGTACTGACTTGGGGTCACTGACATCCCCAGTGACACCAATACAGTGATCAGTGCAAAAAAAAAAAAAAGAAAAACACTGACACTGTACTAATGGCACTGGGGAGGAAGGGGTCAAGTATTCAGTGAAAGGGTTAACTGTGTGAGGGGAGTGTTTTACTAGGGGGTGGGGGTGTGTACTGCAGGGAACACCGCTGATCGGGAGAAACACTTCTCTCCTGATCAGCGTGTCCTGGAGCTGTCAGGGAACTGACAGAAAGCACAGCTACTGCAGCTGTGCTCTCTGTCAGCGATTGCCGGCAACGACCGGCTGTGACCCGGCGACTGACATCGGTGGGACAGGTGGGGTGGCGCGCCTCGCGCGCGCCCCCCTACCAGTTTATAAAACGCACGTTTTTAAACGTGCTTTTGCCCAGCTGTGCCGCCCTGCCGCCGTATTTATACAGTGGCTGGGCGGCATGTGGTTAATTATTTACAAGCACAGTGGATCACAATAGATTATAAAATTGGTAGATTATAAATTTTATTTGAATATATTCTATATGAAGTGAAGTGAATTTTTACACTAATATATTACAAAGGTATTTTATGAATTCAGACATGGATTAGAAATAATTGTAAGTTTTGGAGCGCGGTATTTTTTGTTATCACTTGGATGTTTCATAATTGCACAAATATATGAGGATGTGACCGAATACCAGCGAACCATTTAGATAATTTAGTCTTTTGTTGATAAATTAGTGGCTCACAAGTTAATACATATAACTCCAATGTGAAGCGCTGAGCAAACTGTTGGCGCTATATAAATCCTGTATAATAAGAAGCGTTTTGTTTTTGCCCGAAAGCTTTCCAGCAGCTGCGATCGTACGAAGCGTTACCTTGCCTCCTGTTCGCTGGGTTTTTCGTCTTCTACAACTTTCTCCTCTGCCTTTTCCTCTACTTTTGAATCCTCTACCTTGGGTGCCTCGCTGCCGTCTTCTTTATCTGCCTCCGGCGTCTTCTTTTCCGCTGCTGTCGCCGATTCCTTGCTGTCCGTCTTTTCTGCATCCTGGTCATCCTCGGGTTTAACCCTCTTGGGGGAACTCTGCAAAGCAAAAAAAAAAACCACAAAGGAAAATTAGAGTCTTTACACTAGAATATGAAGGCGCTTCTAAGTGCAGTAATCTGAGGACAACATGAACTTGTATGACTGCACTTAGGAGCGCCTTCCTGCGTCATCTTCTGCACACAATTTGCTTCCACTCTTTAGAAGTGCTGCTCAGTACCGCTTTTTCTATACATCATCCATCATTGGCTGCCATACTTCTACAGCATCGTCCACAGACGCCCCCCGCTACCCACTGTACTTACACTAGAACATGGAGGCACAACCTCATGTCCTTCTGTACAGCAGAGCAGGGAAGAAAAATCTTGGCACACAAAAACCCAACACACCAATACCCAACACCCCCCACACACAAACCCCCAACACCCCCCCCCCCCCCCAAACCCCCAACACACACACAAACCCCCAACACACACACAAACCCCCAACATACCAAAAACACAAATACCCAATACCCCCCCCCCCCACACACACAAACAAACACCCAACACCCCCCCCCCCCACACACACAAACAAACACCCAACACCCCCCCCCCACACACACAAACAAACACCCAACACCCCCCCCCCACACACACACAAACAAACACCCAACACCCCCCCCCCCCACACACACAAACAAACACCCAACACCCCCCCCCCCCACACACAAACAAACACCCAACACCCCCCCCCACACACACAAACAAACACCCAACACCCCCCCCCACACACACACACAAACAAACACCCAACACCCCCCCCCCCCACCACACACACAAACAAACACCCAACACCCCCCCCCCCCACACACAAACACCCAACACCCCCCCCCCCCACACACAAACACCCAACACCCCCCCCCCCACACACACAAACACCCAACACCCCCCCCCCCACACACAAACAAACACCCAACACCCCCCCCCCCACACACAAACAAACACCCAACACCCCCCCCCCACACACAAACAAACACCCAACACCCCCCCCCCCCACACACAAACAAACACCCAACACCCCCCCCCCCCCACACAAACAAACACCCAACACCCCCCCCCCCCCCACACAAACAAACACCCAACACCCCCCCCCCCCCACACACAAACAAACACCCAACACCCCCCCCCCCCCACACACAAACAAACACCCAACACCCCCCCCCCCACACACACAAACCCCCCCCCCCACACACACACAAACCCCCCCCCCCCACACACACAAAACCCCCCCCCCCCCCACACACACACACAAACAAAACACCCCCCCCCCCACACACACACACACAAACACCCCCCCCACACACACACACAAACACCCCCCCCCCCCACACACACACAAACACACACACCCCCCCCACACACACACAAACACCCCCCCCCCCCACACACACACAAACACCCCCCCCCCCACACACACACAAACACCCCCCCCCCCCACACACACACAAACACCCCCCCCCCCACACACACACACAAACACCCCCCCCCCCCACACACACACACAAACACCCCCCCCCCCACACACACACACAAACACCCCCCCCCCCACACACACACACAAACACCCCCCCCCCCACACACACACACAAACACCCCCCCCCCCCCACACACACACACAAACACCCCCCCCCCCCCACACACACACACAAACACCCCCCCCCCCACACACACACACACAAACACCCCCCCCCCCCCCCACACACACACACAAACACCCCCCCCCCCCACACACACACACAAACACCCCCCCCCCCCCCCACACACACAAACACCCCCCCCCCCCCACACACACACACAAACACCCCCCCCCCACACACACACACAAACACCCCCCCCCCCCCCCCCCCACACACACACACACACAAACACCCCACACACAAACACCCAACACCCCCCCCCCCCCCACACACACACAAACACCCAACACCCCCCCCCCACACACAAACACCCAACACCCCCCCCCCCACACACAAACACCCAACACCCCCCCCCCCACACACAAACACCCAACACCCCCCCCCCCCACACACAAACACCCAACACCCCCCAACACACACAAACACCCAACACCCCCCACACACACAAACACCCAACACCCCCCACACACACAAACACCCAACACCCCCCACACACACAAACACCCCCCCCCCCCACACACACACAAACACCCCCCCCCCACACACACACAAACACCCCCCCCCCCACACACACACAAACACCCCCCCCCCCCACACACAAACACCCCCCCCCCCCCACACACAAACACCCCCCCCCCCACACACACAAACACCCCCCCCCCCACACACACACAAACACCCCCCCCCCCACACACACACAAACACCCCCCCCCCCCCCCCCGCACACACAAACACCCCCCCCCCCGCACACACAAACACCCCCCCCCCCCGCACACACAAACACCCCCCCCCCCCCCACACACACACAAACACCCCCCCCCCCGCACACACACACACAAACACCCCCCCCCCCCACACACACACACACAAACACCCAACACCCCCCCCCCCACACACACAAACACCCAACACCCCCCCCCCACACAAACACCCAACACCCCCCCCACACACAAACACCCAACACCCCCCCCCCCACACACACAAACACCCCAACCCCCCCCCCCCCCCACACCCAAACACCCAACACCCCCCCCCCCCGCACACACAAACACCCAACACCCCCCCCCCCGCACACACAAACACCCAACACCCCCCCCCCCCCCACACACCCAACACCCCCCCCCCACACACACACAAACACCCAACACCCCCCCCCCACACACAAACACCCAACACCCCCCCCCCCCACACACACACACAAACACCCAACACCCCCCCCCCCACACACAAACACCCAACACCCCCCCCCCCCCACACACAAACACCCAACACCCCCCCCCCCCCCGCACACAAACACCCAACACCCCCCCCCCCGCACACAAACACCCAACACCCCCCCCCCCCCACACACACACACAAACACACCCCCCCCCCCCCCACACACACACACAAACACCCCCCCCCCCACACACACACAACACCCCCCCCACACACACACACACACAAACACCCCCCCCCCACACACACACACAAACACCCCCCCCCCACCCACACACACAAACACCCCCCCCCACCCACACACACAAACACCCCCCCCCCCACCCACACAAACACCCCCCCCCCACCACACACACAAACACCCCCCCCCCACACACACACAAACACCCCCCCCCCACACACACACAAACACCCCCCCCCCCCACACACAAACACCCAAACACCCCCCCCCCCCCCACACACAAACACCCCACACACAAACACCCAACACCCCCCCCCCCCCACACACACAAACACCCAACACCCCCCCCCCCACACACAAACACCCAACACCCCCCCCCCCCCAAACACCCAACACCCCCCCCCCCCCACACACAAACACCCAACACCCCCCCCCCCCCACACAAACACCCAACACCCCCCCCCCACACACAAACACCCAACACCCCCCCCCCCCACACACAAACACCCAACACCCCCCCCCCCCACACACAAACACCCAACACCCCCCCCCCCCACACACACAAACACCCAACACCCCCCCCCCCCACACACCACAAACACCCCCCCCCACACACACACAAACACCCCCCCCCGCACACACACACACAAACACCCAACACCCCCCCCCCCCCCGCACACACAAACACCCAACACCCCCCCCCCCCCGCACACACAAACACCCAACACCCCCCCCCCCCCCCCCGCACACACAAACACCCCCCCCCCCCCACACACACACACACCCCCCCCCCCACACACACACACACACACAAACACCCAACACCCCCCCCCCCACACACACACACAAACACCCAACACCCCCCCCCCCACACAAACACCCAACACCCCCCCCCCCCCACACCCAACACCCCCCCCCCCCCCACACACACACAAACACCCAACACCCCCCCCCCACACACACAAACACCCAACACCCCCCCCCCCCCCACACCCAACACCCCCCCCCCCCCACACCCAACACCCCCCCCCCCACACCCAACACCCCCCCCCCCCCGCACACACAAACACCCAACACCCCCCCCCCCCCGCACACACAAACACCCAACACCCCCCCCCACACACACACACACAAACACCCAACACCCCCCCCCCCACACACACAAACACCCAACACCCCCCCCCCGCACACAAACACCCAACACCCCCCCCCCCCCCGCACACAAACACCCAACACCCCCCCCCCACACACACACACACAAACACCCAACACCCCCCCCCCCA
The DNA here is from genome assembly GCF_062004578.1 of Staurois parvus. Taxonomy (NCBI): domain Eukaryota; kingdom Metazoa; phylum Chordata; class Amphibia; order Anura; family Ranidae; genus Staurois; species Staurois parvus. The sequence continues at coordinate 45,713 of NW_028321725.1, read as the reverse complement.
CACACACAAACACCCAACACCCCCCCCCCCGCACACAAACACCCAACACCCCCCCCCCCCCCCCGCACACAAACACCCAACACCCCCCCCCCACACACACAAACACCCAACACCCCCCCCCCCCCACACACACAAATAGCCAACACCCCCCCCCCCCAACAAATAGCCAACACCCCCCCCCCCCCCCACAAAGCCAACACCCCCCCCCCCCCCCACAAATAGCCAACACCCCCCCCCCCCCACAAATAGCCAACACCCCCCCCCCCCCACAAATAGCCAACACCCCCCCCCCCCCCACAAATAGCCAACACCCCCCCCCCCCCACAAATAGCCAACACCCCCCCCCCCCCCCACAAATAGCCAACACCCCCCCCCCCCCCACAAATAGCCAACACCCCCCCCCCCACAAATAGCCAACACCCCCCCCCCCACAAATAGCCAACACCCCCCCCCCCACAAATAGCCAACACCCCCCCACACACATAAATACCCAACACCCCCCCCACACAAACACCCAACCCCCCCCCCCCACACAAACACCCAACCACCCCCCACACACACAAACACCCAACCCCCCCCCACACACACAAATACCCAACCCCCCCCCCCCCACACACAAATACCCAACACCCCCCCCACACAAATACCCAACACCCCCCCACACAAATACCCAACACCCCCCCTACACAAATACCCAACACCCCCCCCCCCCCCCACACACACACACAAATACCCAACACTCCCCACGATTTGCAGGAGTGAAAGTGACCGTTTCCTGTGGAAAGTAGAAGTGATGTATCATTCTTTTGCTTCTGCTGTGTGATGAGACACCTAGCTGACAGGTGGGAAGCCTCACTTTAGTCACTCACTGAGTGCGTTGCTAGTAATACAGAGTGACGTCAGAGCTTACGGAGCTTCTCAGAGGGAACCTTGTTGGTGCCGCTTAGCTGGCGCCTCTGACTGAAGTCACCAATTTATGTGTGTTGTGAGGTGTAGTATCAGGCTATGCGGGCGTATACAGTATACAGGACACCGCTGTCTGTAATGGGAACACACACTGAGCTGGGCGACAGTGCAAGGACGCCATGTTGTTCACATTGCTGCAAGGACGCCATGCTGTTCACATTGCTGCAAGGACGCCATGTTGTTCACATTGCTGCAAGGACGCCATGTTGTTCACATTGCTGCAAGGACGCCATGTTGTTCACATTGCTGCAAGGACGCCATGTTGTTCACATTGCTGCAAGGACGCCATGTTGTTCACATTGCTGCAAGGACGCCATGTTGTTCACATTGCTGCAAGGACGCCATGTTGTTCACATTGCAGCCATGACAGTTTGTCACACATGGTGGTGAATAGCAGCACTGGTTCCCTTCTGACATCGCCCCAGGAAGCTGATTGGCGAATCAGTGATCACATGCAAAGTAGTAAGCAAGATGTCACTTGTGACATCATTGCTTACTACGTGTGAAATCTATGAATGATCACAGAAGTCACATGGTACAAGGCTATTCACAACAGCCTTGTACCATGTGACAAGCTGTGACCAATCACAGCTCACTCAGTATTTCTCAATGACTGCAAGAATGCAGACAGAGAGAAAGAGAAATGATTGCTTTTACATCCTATATGGGTGTAAAAGCAATCAGTGTAAAAAAAAAAAAAAATAATCTTCATCACCCCCCACAAGTAGTACAGTGTCACCATGGTGACACTGTACTGCTAGGGTGACAGTATGTAAAAATAAAAAATATAAAAAAATAAAATAAAAATGTAAAAAAAAATGTTTAAAAATTATAATGTTTGGTTATAAACTAATTTGGATTTTTTTTTTTTACTAAAAAAATAACGGAATAAATTTTGGCCAAGATTTAGGATGAAATATTATTTATTTGCAAAATTTTATTAAAAAAAACACTTTTTTTCAAAATTTTTGGACTTTTCCATTTACATAGTAAAAAAAATAAAAATCCTAGCGGTGAATAAATACCACCAAAATAAAGCTTTATCTGTCTCAAAAAAATGGTAAAAAATTCATATGGGTACAGTATTGCATGACCGCGCAATTGTCATTCAAAGTGTGATAGCACTGAAAGCTGAAAATTGCCCTGGACAGGAAAGGGGTGAAAGTGTCCGGACAGGAAGTGGTTAAGAAAAAAAAAAAAAAAAAAGCCATCCTTACAAGCTTGAGCAATTAACCACTTGCCCGCCAAAAGATTTACCCCCCTTCTTGACCAGGCCATTTTTTTGCGATACAGCGCTGCTGCTTTTAACTGATAATTGCGCAGTCATGCAAAACTGTACATAAATTTATGTCCCTTCTCCCCTCACAAATAGACCGCTCTTTTGGTGGTATTTGATTACCTCTGCGTTTATTTTGAGCGCTATAAAACAAAACTAATTTTTTTCGACTTGTTGCTATAAAACATCCAGTAAAAAAAAAAAAAAATGAACAAAAAAACATTTCTTCATAAATTTAGGCCAAAATATATTCTCTTTGCTGCTTAAAAAAAAAACAAAAAACACCAATAAGTGTATATTAACCAATACACGCCCGGCCAATAGCCAAAAGGCGGCCGGAAAAATATATTGGATTTCCGGGTTGGACGCCAAATGGCGTCCTCCCGCACATGCGCACTTTTCGCGCTTGCAGAGCTGTGCAGCGGCGCGATTGTCACCGGCCGTGTACCTCAGACACGGCCGATGACAGATCCGAGTATCGGCCCCCGTTGCCGGTACCATGTGACCTGCTGTGACCAATCACAGCAGGTTACATGACAGTTGTATACAATGGATGGCTTCATTCATGCCATCCATTGTATACTAGTGTATCTGTGAATGGTCACAGCTAATCACATGCACATGTCATGTGATTAGCTGTGGCCAAATCATAGCTAAGCACAAAAAAAAAAAAAAAAAAAAAAAAAAGCCCTGAATGAATCGATGTCATTCAGGTAAATGCTTGCTTATAACAAAGTAATTCTTTGCTATAAGCAAATTGGGGAAGTGATCAGTATTTTTTTTTTTTTTTTTTTTACACACAAAGTAGTACAATGTTACTATGGTAACATTGTACTACTTTGGACAGTGAAATATGAAAAATAAAATCTTAAAAAAAATAACAAAAAATAAAAAAATTAAAAAAATATATTTTTTTTTCCATACTGTCACCAGTCAGTGTCCCTGATGACCGCCATGCCAGTTATATGATGACGCTGTACTGCATTGGTGACAGTATGTAAAAGAAAAAAAAAAATTGTGAAAACAATTTTTTGCATTTTTTCATTTTCCGAAAAATGACAAAAAAAATACAACTTCAAAAAACTCGCCATGCCTATTATGAAATACGTCGGACTGTCTACTCTGCAAAAAGGGGTCATTTGGGGCATGTCAAGTTAACACCTCGAAAGCGATCCACAAAATGCGGTGCGATGTGCAGAATTGAATCGCATAGGTGTGAATACCCATGCGATCAGATTCTAGTGTGGACCAAAAATAAAAAAAAAGGGTCCTGCACCTTTTTTGGTGCGGTGCGATTAGAAAAATGTAACCTCCAATCGCACCACACATAAACTGCATGTGATTTGCACAGCAATGCGGTGCGGTTCCTTTGCGAATCACATGCGATATACCGTACCGCATATGTGAACCCGGGCTAATACAGTAATCAGTGCTAATTAACCGCCTCCCGCCCGCCATATAGTACGACGGGCGCAAGGCGGTTCTCTCATTGAGAGGACGTCATATGACGTTCTCCCTTTCTAACCGGGAGCGCGCAGCGATAGGCGGTGTGCTGTGTCCCTCCGACACAGCGGATCACCGATCAACGGAAAGAGCCGAAGATGTTGGCTCGGTCATGTGATCAGCTGTGTCCAATCACAGCTGATCACATGTAAACAGGGAAATGCTGGTTATCAGCATTTCTCTCCTCATGAGCTGTCACACTGACAGAGGAGAGGAGAGCCGGTAATCGGCATCCCTCGGAGGGGACATCTACATTGATCATCAGAGCACTGATAATCAGTGTGCCCGGATGATCTGTGTAGCCCCGTTGGTGCCACCTACCAGTGCCAGTCAGTGCCGCATATGAGTGTGGCCTTTCAGTGCCCATCAGTGATGCCTGTCAATGCCCATCAGTGCCACCTACCAGTGCCTCCTCATCAGTGCCCATCAGTGATGCCTGTCAATGCCCATCAGTGCCACCTACCAGTGCCTCCTCATCAGTGCCCATCAGTGCTACCTATCAGTGTCCATCACTGCAGCCTCATTAGCGCACATCAGTGGAGAAAAATCACTTCTTTACAAAATTTTATAACAAAACTAAGAAAAAACTTTTTAAATTTTCAGTGGTTTCTGGTTTAAGAAAAAATAAACCCAAAGGTGATTAAATACCACCAAAATAAAGCTCTGTCACAAAAAAATGATAAAAATTTTCATATGGGTACAGTGTTGCATGACCGCGCAATTGTCAAAGCGTGACAGCGCTGAAAGCTGGAAATTGGCCTGGACAGGAAGGGGGTATAAGTGCCCTGTAGGCTAGTGGTTAAAAGCGCCGACGCTGTACTAATGACACTGGGCAGGAAGGGGTTAACATCTGGGGCGATCAAAGGGTTAACAGTGTGCGGTGTTTTACTATGTATGCCGTGTTGTGTTTTACTTGGGAGACATGCTGCTTTGTATCTCTGTACAGCAAAACAAATACAAAGCAGCATGTCCATGCCGACAGGAGAGAGATCTGTGTTTACACACAGATCGCTCCCCTTTCAGCCCCGCCGAGGATCAACTGGGAATCACCGACCAGTACCCAGTGAATGACATAGCTGCATAGGTAAGGTGGCGCATGCGCCCCCTATGCGGTTAGGCAAAATCACGTACTGATGTATTTGATTTTGCACAGCGGAGCCGCCCTGTAGCAGTATATCTGCAAAGGGGCGGCTCTTAAATGGTTAAGAGAACAGAAACGCAGTCGCAAATATCAGAACAAAAACAGCGAATACACATTTCTGATAGACCGCTTATGAGCCAAGATTCTAAAACCTCAGCATGTTTTAACATTTCTGGAATTATGACCATTTAGCCAGAATAAAGTCATCTTCGTCAGTCATTGGGTAGCATTTTGAACCCTTATATTCTTGCTTCTATGCTAGGAAGTTCCAGAGTGGATTAGGCCTCCACAACCCTCCTATGAGAAATCGATATTGGAGATCGGTCACATCTGTATCTGTTGAGAAGATAAATTCATGCTGGACAACAATCTGCATGGTAACCGAATGTATATGGTTGATATTCAGAAATATAAATATCTAGAATGAACTGTATTTGGGAATTGGTCAAACTTGGCTTCCCAGCACCCATCCCTTAAACAGGATGATTGGTTAGATCAGTGGTCCTCAAACTGCGGCCCCGGGGGGCTGGACGTGGCCCTTTGCATGCCTTTATCTGGCCCTTGGGGCACTATTCCTCCCACTGATACAAAACACTATTCGTCCAGCCGACAAGGGGTCACCCCTTTCTCCAGCCGACAAGGGGTCACCCCTTTCTCCAGCCGACAAGGGGTCACCCCTTTCTCCAGCCGACAAGGGGTCACCCCTTTCTCCAGCCGACAAGGGGTCACCCCTTTCTCCAACCGACAAGGGGTCACCCCTTTCTCCAACCGACAAGGGGTCACCCCTTTCTCCAACCGACAAGGGGTCACCCCTTTCTCCAACCGACAAGGGGTCACCCCCTTTCTCCAACCGACAAGGGGTCACCCCTTTCTCCAGCCGACAAGGGGTCACCCCTTTCTCCAGCCGACAAGGGGTCACCCCTTTCTCCAACCGACGCCGACAAGGGGTCACCCCTTTCTCCAACCGACGCCGACAAGGGGTCACCCCTTTCTCCAACCGACGCCGACAAGGGGTCACCCCTTTCTCCAACCGACGCCGACAAGGGGTCACCCCTTTCTCCAACCGACGCCGACAAGGGGTCACCCCTTTCTCCAACCGACGCCGACAAGGGGTCACCCCTTTCTCCAACCGACGCCGACAAGGGGTCACCCCTTTCTCCAACCGACGCCGACAAGGGGTCACCCCTTTCTCCAACCGACGCCGACAAGGGGTCACCCCTTTCTCCAACCGACGCCGACAAGGGGTCACCCCTTTCTCCAACCGACGCCGACAAGGGGTCACCCCTTTCTCCAACCGACGCCGACAAGGGGTCACCCCTTTCTCCAACCGACGCCGACAAGGGGTCACCCCTTTCTCCAACCGACGCCGACAAGGGGTCACCCCTTTCTCCAACCGACGCCGACAAGGGGTCACCCCTTTCTCCAACCGACGCCGACAAGGGGTCACCCCTTTCTCCAACCGACGCCGACAAGGGGTCACCCCTTTCTCCAACCGACGCCGACAAGGGGTCACCCCTTTCTCCAACCGAGGCCAACAATGGGGCACCATTTCTCCCACTGACACCAACAATGGGGCACTATTTCTCCCACTGACACCAACAATGGGGCACTATTCCTCCCAATGATACCATGTGGCGATGTTTACTGATACCAGAAAATTTACACTCCTGCTGGCCACAGTCCGACCCTCCTAAAAGTTTGAAGGACAATAAAAAGTGCCCCACCCCCCCTTTTTTTTTTTTTAGAATCTTTGTAGACCCCTGGGTTAGATGGTCTCTGACAACACCCCTTTTATATTTTACAGGAAATGGAATGACTGGACCTGTAAAGGAAGCGCTTGTTTTTACCTCAACCAAGAACACCCAAAGTGAGCCACGGCAACGTTTTTGCTTGGACAATCGGCCTCAGCAAAAACCAGGACTTTGCAAGTATTCTTTTTATTTCTGTTGCGTTTTGTTCTCTTTAGGTCTCTAACTTCTTCTGTAAATATTTTTTCCCACCATTTTGACCTTTTCAGTATTAAACCCCATTTGGAAAACAAGTGTTGAAAAGGTCTCTAAAGCTTTTAACCTCCCTAGTGGTCTGATTATTTCAGATTTTTGGTGCTGAAAGCGGTACCATTATTTTGCATGGAAATATGTCGTTTTTTATTGTAGGCTGTAATTCTTAGGAATAACTCACTGAAATCTGTCCGAACAAGAGTCTAGTAACCATCCCGGGTAGGATAAAACTTGAAACACGAAATCATAAATTATAATTTAAAAAATAATCATAAAAAATAATAATATAATAATAATACATTTAATTCAATAATATAATCAAACCAAAAACACTGAAATTTGAAATATAGCGCCAAGTTCGCACATCGCTGAGCAAAGTCGCAAAATCGTTTTCAGTGTCTGATGAGGAATTTCCCCCACGAATCATTATCACTCAATTCTGCAAGTGGTTCTGATTTACTATCGCTGTTCTCTAGCCGGTCTAAAACTGATTTTGACCTAAAGGGACGCTTTTTGGACGCCATGGACGTTTCTGTTTCCAGGCAGAAAGAACAGTAACAATGCAGGCAGGGCGCCGGACAAAGCACTCGGGACAAAATGTATGTGAAATGGGTTGAAACAGCAATGTTTTACTATGTAAAATTTATTTGGAAAAAAAAATGACTTTTTTAAAATTTTCAAATTTCCCGCCACCAGCGGCGCCCGTACGTCCCGACGTCACAGGGACCGGAACACAGAAGCCGGATGCCGGCATCGGCCGGAGGAGATGGCCGGGGATGCTACAGGGGACACATCGGGGGAGCGAAGGACAAGGTAAGCGCTGTAGGGAATCCCTGAGCAGCGCCGCATGGTAAGCCCGAGTGTAGCTCGGGGTTACCGCTTTTGGTACAGACATTTTACCCCGAACTACACTCGGGAATACCGCTAGGGAGGTTAATGCAAACTAAAAAGAATCCCTGTCTCTTGAAGAGTGCTACTGTAAAATATTCTTCTGAATATACCTGTCTGGGGTGACAGTGTGTGTTACAGACGTTTATGCCAAGATCATGGTGCTATTGCCAAGGATTGTGAGTTTCCTCCTTTTTAGTAAAAAGGCCGTGGTGGCATTTAAAGGGTTAATTACATAGGTAACTTATCCCAGTGACAATTGCTCTCAGGCTGCTGACACAGATTGCGGTCCAGCGAGCGGGAAAGTCTCTGTGCAGGGTAGAGCCGAGAGCGGCATTATTACGGCAGTGACAGCGCGGAGTGAGATTAACCTGTACTTTGTGGCGAGTTGGTAAGAAGGGCAGGAGAAGGGCAGGAGTTGGGCCGCGAGAAGGGCAGGAGTTGGGCCGCGAGAAGGGCAGGAGTTGGGCCGCGAGAAGGGCAGGAGTTGGGCCGCGAGAAGGGCAGGAGTTGGGCCGCGAGAAGGGCAGGAGTTGGGCACCGCCGGCCGCGAGAAGGGCAGGAGTTGGGCACCGCCGGCCGCGAGAAGGGCAGGAGTTGGGCACCGCCGGCCGCGAGAAGGGCAGGAGTTGGGCACCGCCGGCCGCGAGAAGGGCAGGAGTTGGGCACCGCCGGCCGCGAGAAGGGCAGGAGTTGGGCACCGCCGGCCGCGAGAAGGGCAGGAGTTGGGCACCGCCGGCCGCGAGAAGGGCAGGAGTTGGGCACCGCCGGCCGCGAGAAGGGCAGGAGTTGGGCACCGCCGGCCGCGAGAAGGGCAGGAGTTGGGCACCGCCGGCCGCGAGAAGGGCAGGAGTTGGGCACCGCCGGCCGCGAGAAGGGCAGGAGTTGGGCACCGCCGGCCGCGAGAAGGGCAGGAGTTGGGCACCGCCGGCCGCGAGAAGGGCAGGAGTTGGGCACCGCCGGCCGCGAGAAGGGCAGGAGTTGGGCACCGCCGGCCGCGAGAAGGGCAGGAGTTGGGCACCGCAGTCTTCACAAACGCATAAGCGCGTGAAGACTGGAATTGAGCTCCGCAGTAACTTTTGCAGTTTTCCTATTCCGGCTCAAACCTGTGCGATGTCCTTTTGTCTCTGTCAGTTGACTGCGCTCATTGCTCATCAAACGTTTTCCCAGAAACTGTATATGTCATACTGATACTTGATACTGTACCTCGCAGCACTGCACACATGACAATTACAGTCACAGAGGCACCATTAGCTGGGACAATTTGCCCTCTTTGAAGCTCAGTAAGCTCTGACATGATTACTAGCAGCGCACACAGTGAATGATGAAAGCCAGGCTTCCCGCCTGTTAGCTAGGTGTCTCATCACACAGCGGAAGCAAAAGTGTGTCACATCACGTCTGCACTCAACGCGAAACATGTCGAAACATTCACACCTGCAAATCGGGTAGACTTTCTGTATTTATGTTTAATCCCCGTATGTTTGCTATAGATTTGTTTTTTTACCCGTCGTGCTATAAACAGTTAAAAACCAAAAATTGTGACCCCAGAACTGACAACTATACCACAAACACAACAAAACTGGAACACGTACCAAGCAGCTAATAGGCACAATAAAGTTTATTTCAGGAAAGCATTGAGACAGAGCATGCCACAGACATCCAATAAAAGGAGGGGGGGGGGGACCTTTCCAAAGAGAAACTGAAGCTGCCATTACTTTATCCTGAAGAAGGATCAGATTGCGCTAGAGTCTGCGCTGGACCAGTAGAATGGTTCTTGATCGATATTAAATAGTGTCGATCTTTCTTTGGAGATATGGGCTGCTACTGTACTGGTACGACAGAGCGATCACTTCATCCGAGAAGATAATGGAACGGGAAGAGCTCAGTCCCGCCTCTCTCCCTATTTACATTCTAAAGCCAGTGGTTTAGTGCAGGGGTGGGAAACTGTGGCCCTCCAGCTGTTGTAGAACTACAAGTCCCATGAGGCATTGCAAAACTGACAGTTACAAGCATGACTCCCAAAGGCAGAGGCATGATGGGACTTGTAGTTCAACAGCTGGAGAGCCACATTTGCCCACCCCTGGTTTAGTGCAAAGACAACATTTAGAAGCAATGACAACCCCCATGCTTCTCAGGACAGTTTTTTTTTTTTTTTTTTAAACACACTGGCTTGATTTAATAACTTGCCTCTGCAGCATCCTCGGCTTTCCTCTTAGTTCCGCCCTTCTCCTTGGACTGCTCATCAATCACTAATTTTCCCTCCTCGTCACTGCTGCCATCTGCATTCCCTTTCTTATCTCCGTCCCCCTCCGGCTTGTCCTCTTCTTCCTCCTCCTCCTCCTCATCTTCATCTGCATCTGCATCTTCTTCATCTTTTGCACTCTTCTTTGGAGTTGGCTGGTGAGGGAGATAAAAACCTATGAGCTCTGCTGCCCTCTAATGGACACATTCTATTACAACAATCGTACAGTTCATGCAGCAAACCAAAGAGTCTGGAGGATTTCATTCAGTAGCAGTGATATTTACCTGCACTTGTTCTGTATGTTTTGATTTTATGCAAGTTTCTTTAACCACCTCCCGTCCGGCCATTGTATATAAACGGCCAGACGGTGGCAGTACAGGGTCGGGTGACAGTTTATAAACGGCTTCCCCACACCCTGTTTGTGCGCACTCCCTGGGAGCGCGCAGCACCGCGATCCGGTGACCTCTGTGTCCTCCAGACACAGTGGAACACCGATCGGACAGGACCTCTGTACGAGGTCCCGATCATGTGATCGCTGATTGGCCAATCAGTGATCACATGTAGAGTAGTAAGCAAGGTGTCACTTCTGACATTGCTTACTACGTGTGAAATCTGTGAATGATCACAGAGGTCACATGGTACAAGGCTATTCACAACAGCCTTGTACCATGTGACAAGCTGTGACCAATCGCAGCTCACACAGTAGTTCTCAATGGCTGCAAGAATGCAGCCAGAGAGAAGGAGAAATGATTGCTTTTATACCCATAAAGGATGTAAAAGCAATCAGTGTGAAAAAAAAAAAACACTTCATCACCCCCACAAGTAGTACAGTGTCACCATGGTGATACTGTACTGCTAGGGTGACCGTATGTAAAAAAAGTTTAAAAATTATAATTTTTGCTTAAACTAATTTGGGTTATTTTTTTACTAAAAATATAACAGAATACATTTTGGCCAAGATTTATGATGAAATACTATTTGCAACATTTTATAAGAAAAACACTTTCAAAATTTTTCGACTTTTTAATTTACATAAAAAAAATTAAAATCCCAGCGGTGAATAAATACCACCAAAATAAAGCTTTATCAGTCTCAAAAAATGCTACAAAATTCATATGGGTACAGTGTTGCATGACCGCGCAATTGTCATTCAAAGTGTGATAGCGCTGAAAGCTGAAAATTGTCCTGGGCAAGAAGGGGGATTTTTTTTTTGCTATATAAATGAAAAAGTCCAATAACTTTTTTTTTTTTTTTTTTTTAAAGTGTTTTTCTTATAAAATTTTGCAAATAAATATTTCTTCATAAATCTTGGCCAAAATGCATTCAGTTATCTTTAGTATAAAAAAAAAAAAAAAAACCAAATTAGTTTATAACCAAAAATTATAATTATTAAAAAAAAAAACTTTCCATTTTAATTTTTTTTTTTTAACATACGGTCACCCTAGCAGTACAGTGTCACCATGGTGACACTGTACTACTTGTGGGGGGTGATGAAGATTTTTTTTTTTTTTTTTTTTTTACACTGATTGCTTTTACACCCATAAAGGCTGTAAAATCAATCATTTCTCCTTCTCTCAGCTGCATTCTTGCCGCCATTGAGAAATACTGTGTGAGCTGCGACTGGTCACAGCTTGTCACATGGTACAAGGCTGTTCTGAATGGCCCTGTACCATGTGATCTCTGATCATTCACAGATTTCACATGTAGTAAGCAAGGTCAGAAGTGACATCTTACGTACTACTCTGCATGTAATCACTGATTGGCCAATCAGTGATCACATGATCAGGAATTAGATTCCCCTATCCACATATTCGCGATGGATGGAGGAATCCTTTTCGGTGTGCTATTGTATTCTGATGGCAGGGAGCCATCCACACCGTCAGAATACAATGAACAGTATTGCCGGTGGCATGGATCGGTTTGGAAAAAAACCTGACTGGCTGGTTGTACACAAGTTAATAGATAAATCTACTTGTGTACAACCAGCCTGCCCATACACGGGACAATATTTGGTTGGCCAGAAGGCTTTAGAAGACTTGACACATTTTCGATCTGCCTTCCCACAAAAGGCCAGAACAGTTGTCAGCACATGCTATCCAGTTAAAACACAGGGGGTGGCGACTGACGTGGGTAAACCCTGCCCAGGTGTGGAGGGAATGAGACCCACTGTTCATTCCTTACATCCCCCATTTATCCTCGCACCCTCCACAAGCCTTCATGCACTTTCCCCCTATCCTCCTAATACACCCCCCCCCCCACCTCCTTTTCATCCCCTTCTTGCCTGACCGCTATGGAATCCTCTTCACTTTTGAGGTAGATTTTAGGGAGCTGAAAATGTCCCCCTAACACTCCAGTCCTCCACAGCCTTAGGCCGGGTCACCAACCTGGCCGCATTTTACCTGAAGGTTGCATGCTCTACCATTAGCAGCCCCAGCTGGGTCCAGTCTATCAAACCATAACAGAATTGCTCTCTGCCCATCAGGGGCAGACTGACAACTCATGGGGCCCCCCGGGCAATAGGGGATCATGGGGCCCCTGTGTCTTGCCCAAACTCAAAAAAGCCTATGAAAGAGGTACCAGGGGCATCTCATGGGGCCCCCTACTGACCCCGGGCAGAGCCCGAATTTCCAAATGGTCAGTCCGCCCTTGCTGCCCATTATTTCCTACACCCAAATATACCTGCTGGTAGGGCTCCACTACCTGTAATATGGGCCCATTTATGCACCCATTAGATTTCCTGATCGTGTATAAAGAACCCACCTCCCCTCTGCCCATGTGTTTCAATGTGAACATGTCTGTATGCATTCCGTACCAACAATGGTTTATCTGCTGTACACGTTTAGATTTGATGTGTGCACATAAATAAAAAAACAATTTAATAAAAATATTGGAATACCTTCTCTCCATCTTTAGAACCTTTAGCTCCAGCTTTAGCACCTTTCTTCCGGGAAGTAGGCTGGAAAAAAACAAAAAAAACAGTAAAAGTTGTGTCCAGGGGAAAAAAAAAAAAAAAAAAAAAGAAAATCACAAAGGCGGGTGAGCAGAAAGGGGTCAGACAAATCCACCCGCGTGGTTAGTTTTGATCTACACATTTTCCTAAATCGAGACACTGAAAATAAGATGATGAAACAACATTGTGTTTTAAAAATGTATCGGTTTGTGAAGTTTTTTTTTCTTTTATTATTGCTGAAGGCTTGAACATTAAAAAAAAAAAAAAAAAAAAAAGTATAAAAAACGCCTGAGAAGTTTTTATTCTCTGTGAATCAACAACCTAGAGTATGTAGCCATTGAGCCTGGGTTCACACTGATGCGGTGTGGAATTCGCAGCACCGCATCAGAATCGCACCCCATTCATGCGAACCGCTGCGGGTGTGTATGTTAAAGCGGAGTTCCACTCACCCGGTCAAAAAATAAAAGTCAGCAGCTACAAAAACTGTAGCTGCTGACTTACAAAACAGCCACTTACAGTACCTGTCCCTCGGTGTGTCCCCTGCAGCTCGTTTCACCGGCCGTCCTGTGTTCCAGGAGGCCGGCATCTTCAGTGTGGGAGACCCGGCTGTGACAGCTTGCGGCTTCACAGCCGGGTACCCACTCACTGCACATGTGCGAGAAGCGCTGCGCTTCATGAACGGTCCTGTAGTCTTTTGGGACTTGTCACTACAGGGAGGGAGGACACCTTCCACTTCCGATCGCCTAGGCGAAAGGTACCCGCTCCCACTTCCGGTCCTATCAAATTCGGGCACCTGCTCCTCCCCAAAAGGTGCCAATCCTTTATGTGGAGCGGGGAAGCAGTCCTTAAATCGGAACGTCCCCTTTTGGGTGGAGCTCCGCTTTAAGTTAACACCCTGAAATCGGTCTGCAAAACGCAGCGCAATGTGCAGAATCGGATCGCATAGATGTGAATACCCATGCAATCCGAATCTATTGCGGACCCAAAAAAGGGTCCGGCACCTTTTTGGTGCGGATGCGATGCGATTTTAGCCATGCATAATGGATTAAATCGCAACGCACATAATTCGCATGTGACTTGCACAGGAATGCGGTGCGGTTCCTGTGTGAATCACATTGGATGCACCGCATTAGTGTGAACCCAGCCTGAAGGTCTAATCTGGCATTTAATATGACTATATCTAGAGTGATGAGACCAACGCCTAAACATTTTTTACCTTAATGTAAGAAATGCATTATGGGAAAGGAAAAAAAAAAAAAAGTTTTAAAACCCCTTTAAAGAGGGGGGTGGGGTGGTAGTTTTTGATCTTGACAACAAAATACCAGAACATTGCAACAGTGAGAGGCTCAGTAGAGGTACCTGGTATCCAGATGCTTTCACCGTTGGGTTATTCTCAATTTCCCAGAGGCCCTCGCTAAATCCTTTCCTCTTATTTGCCTTTCCATACTTAGCCTTGGTCTCTTCATACGGGACAATGTCTTTGGGACCAAGGTATGCTCTAGAGAAAAAAAAAAAAATTAATAAAAAACAAAAACAAACAAAAAACACCACCACAAACAAACAAAAAACACCACCACAAAACAAAAACAAAACAAAAACACCAAAAAAAAAAAAAAAAAAAATTCACAAAAACAGACCAACAGAAGTAACATTACATAACTGCAGTCAGACAAAATTAAAACAATGGGAACTAAAGTCCCAGCTGCACCAGAGCAAATGTACCCAATTTCCTTCCTAATTTGTATATTTGAAGTTGATTACTATGAATTGGCTCTGGATCACAATGCAACTTTGAAATCGCGCGACTTCACTTGAAAACAGCGCAATTTCAAAGCTGCCGGTCAGTGCGATTTGCACCTCCGCTTTCACTGTGGCTTGCGACCTCATTTAACAGAAAGGGAGAATGTCACCAGCACACTGAGGATCACCAATACGGGTCCACAATTTTCAATGAACCATCACAAAGTTACAGCAAGGCAACGTTTTGGAGTCTCACAGGACCCCTTCGTCAGATGTCAATGCAAGCCGCAATGAAAATCGGGGGGGGGAAAAAAAAAAAAGAAAAAAAAGTAGTGTAGGAACGGTTTCTGAAATGGCACTACTTCAAAAAGCACCGATTAAGACAGTGCCAAGGAAATACATTAGCTACAACTTCAGGTGTGATTTGTAAATCGCATGTCGCACCTGAAATCGCACCGTGTGAACCAGGGCTAAATGCTTTCTGCCAGTCTAGCTATGAACGTCTGACATACACGGGTCACACCCCATCTTTCTACATTAATCGCTTCTTCCATTCAGTTCTAATTGAGAACATGAAACGGATGCACACCTAGACCAAGTGCCTGAAACATGAGCCTGTCTAAGCTGCAGGCAGGATAGACAGCAGGTATGACTGAACCACCACTATACAGCAGACTCGGCACTCAGGATGTGCTGTTATGGTGTCGGCCTCCCCTCTCAGGGCTCATTCACACCATGGTGCAGAGATGTCAGTTCCTCTGTCAGTTCACACTGCTAGTATCACACGCAGATGTTTTTCTGTGCAAGAATCTGTATTGTGTATAAGCAGGGGTGGACTGACAACTCATGGGTCCCCCGGGCAATAGAGGATCATGGGGCCCCTGTGTCCTTGCCCACACTCAAAAAAGCCTATTAAAAAAAAAAAAAAAAAAAGTACCAGGGGGCATTTCATGGGGCCCCCTACTGACCCCAGGCCCTCGGGCAGTGCCCGAGTGCTCCAATGGTCAGTCCGCCCCCGTGAGTGCCCGAGTGCTCCAATGGTCAGTCCGCCCCCGTGAGTGCCCGAGTGCTCCAATGGTCAGTCCGCCCCCGTGAGTGCCCGAGTGCTCCAATGGTCAGTCCGCCCCCGTGAGTGCCCGAGTGCTCCAATGGTCAGTCCGCCCCCGTGAGTGCCCGAGTGCTCCAATGGTCAGTCCGCCCCCGTGAGTGCCCGAGTGCTCCAATGGTCAGTCCGCCCCCGTGAGTGCCCGAGTGCTCCAATGGTCAGTCCGCCCCCGTGAGTGCCCGAGTGCTCCAATGGTCAGTCCGCCCCCGTGAGTGCCCGAGTGCTCCAATGGTCAGTCCGCCCCCGTGAGTGCCCGAGTGCTCCAATGGTCAGTCCGCCCCCGTGAGTGCCCGAGTGCTCCAATGGTCAGTCCGCCCCCGTGAGTGCCCGAGTGCTCCAATGGTCAGTCCGCCACCGTGAGTGCCCGAGTGCTCCAATGGTCAGTCCGCCACTGTGAGTGCCCGAGTGCTCCAATGGTCAGTCCGCCCCTGTGAGTGCCCGAGTGCTCCAATGGTCAGTCCGCCCCCGTGAGTGCCGAGTGCTCCAATGGTCAGTCCGCCCCTGTATAAGGCTAGGTTCACATCTTTGCAGGTGGTGTGGCAGCGGATTCACACGAAAATCCGAGCAGTCTCACCACCAGCACAGAGGAATGCGGACCCGCAGGTGGGTGTCAGTTCTAATCGCACGGCGCCCGCACTGGAAAGCGCAGCCGTACTGGGAACCGAGGTTCCCGTGGGGGCTGCGTTTTCAGAAGTGCAGGGATTTCTTCCCTGGGTGTCCCGGGGAACAGGAGTCCATTCAAATGAATGGGCTCTCGTGTGTGCGCAAAGCACGGCTGCATATATGTGAACCGGGGGTAAAACTCACTGAAACGCACATGTAATCTTGTGTCTCTGCAAGTGAAATCTGTACGGTTTTCCCATCAGTTTTCATGCACATATATAGTGTGAAGGAGGCCTAACCGTTTTATGTCCTTCAGCTGCCCACATGACAGGTCAGCCTCCATAGGAGCCCTACAGCCCGAGTTAACTACTTCAGCTCTGGACGGTTTTACCCCCTTCAGGACCGGGCCCATTTTTTACCATTAGGCACTGCGATTCTTTAATAATTTCCTGTCCGGACATTTTTACCCCCTTCCTGTCCAGGGCAATTTTCAACTTTCAGCACTATCACACTTTGAATGACAATTGCGCGGTCATGCAACACTGTACCCATATGAATTTTTTTTTTTTTTGAGACAGATAAAGCTTTATTTTGGTGGTATTTATTCACCGCTGTGAGTTTTATTTTTTTTTGCTATGTAAATGAAAAAGTCCAAAAAGTTTGAAAAAAAAAAAAAAAGTGTTTTAGAAAATTTTGCAAATAGTATTTCATCATAAATCTTGGTCAAAATGTATTCCATTATCTTTTTAGTTAAAAAAAAAAAAAAAAAAACCCCAAATTAGTTTACAAACCAAAATTATCATTTTTAAACTTTTTTTTTTTTTACTTTTTTTAGATTATTTTTTTTTTGTGCCTGTGGCGTAGCACTGTGGTGGTGGCTCACATAGCCATTACATTTTTTTCTTTTTTTATATTTGTTTTGTTTTTTTTTACATACTGTCACGCTAGCAGTACAGTGTCACCATGGTGACACTGTACTACTTGTGGAGGGTGATGAAGATTTTTTTTTTTTACATTGATTGCTTTTACACCCATAAAGGCTGTAAAAGCAATCATTTCTCCTTTGTAGCTGCATTCTTGCAGCCATTGAGAACTACTGAGTGAGCTGTGATTGGTCACAGCTTGTCACATGGTACAAGGCTGTTGTGAATAGCCCTGTACCATGTGACCTCTGTGATCACTCACAGATTTCAAACATAGTAAGCAATGTCACAAATGACATCTTGCTTACTACTTTGCATGTGATCACTGATTGGCCAATCAGTGATCACATGATCGGGATCTCGCACAGTGGTCCCGTCCGACGATCAGTGTTCCACTGTGTCCGGAGGACACAGCGGGCACTGGATCGCGGTGTTGCGCACTCCCAGGGAGCGTGCACAAGCAGGTTGCGGGGAGGCCATTTATAAATGGCCACCCGACCCTGCACTGCCACCGTCCGGCCATTTATATACAATGGCCGGAGGGGAGGTGGTTACCGGGCAATCGCGCAGTCAAGCAACACTGTACTCAAATTACATATATCTTTTTGATTAACAGAAAGCTTTCGCTCGGTGGTTCTTGATCACCACTGGATATTTTTTTCATAACCAGAAAAAAAAAAAAAAAAAAAACTGAAAATTCTGGAAATTAAAAAAAAAATCAATTTGTTTCTACTCTGCTACTTCGACAGCTAATCATATGGTAAAGGTAGCCAGGTACTATGCTTTTGGTTGTGACCTGTGATTGGCCCACAGCAATCACAAGCTGTTCATGAATGGAAAGTTATTAGTGACAGCTTGTTTACATTGTTATGTGATAGCCATGACCAATCATAGCGTTCACATGATACCCAGTTACAGTGATCCACTGTGTCTGGTGACTCCAACGGTCACAGGAGGGCCTCACAGTGTGCACCCAAACCAGGACAGGCACAATGACATGCATGTAACCTGACTGTACCCTGCACGTGCCGCCCACAGTAAAAGTACGGTGGGAGGTCAGCAAGTGGTCAAAGTCTAAAAAAGTTGTTTTTATTTGTTTTTGTTTTTTTTAACCTAAATGCGCCTTTTTCCCTTTAAAGCAGTGGTTCTCAACCTTCCTAATGCCGTGACCCTTTAATACAGTTCCTCATGTTGTGGTGACCCCCAACCATAAAATTATTTACCCAGTAATTATAATTCATGAAGTGTCGTTTTACCTCCAATACTGCTGCTTTCTACACAGTAGCTGGTTTCTACACAGTAGCTGGTTTCTACACAGTAGCTGCTTTCTACACAGTAGCTGCTTTCTACACAGTAGCTGCTTTCTACACATCGGAAATATGTGTTTTCTGATGGTCTTAGGCGACCCCTGTGAAAGGGTCGTTCGACCCCCAAAGGGGTCGCGACCCACAGGTTGAGAACCACTGCTTTAAAGCAAACAAACCACACCCACCTACCCCTACACCCCCCCCCCCCCCCATCCCCATACACCTACCCACCCACACCCACCACTATTTGTCCTAGGCTCCGAACACTTACCTGGTTCCCTCACAGCTGTAACCATGTGCAGCTCTGCTCCCCTGACTTCCTGCTTTCACAGGAGGAGGGAGTAGGGGCAGAGCTTACCAACACATAGTGTGAATGGATGCACACTGCCCAGTTTGGGAGCACGCAAACATAGGTGGCTTAGCACCCAGCTTGCCAAGAAGGCACCCAGAGAAGACAACAGCACTGCAGGGGAGGAAGTAAGGGACCTGTCTATGCAATATGGTTGCACACAGCAGGCAAGCGCAACGACTTTTTAATTTTTGTTATTGAAACTTTAGTATCACTAACATTTCTGCCCTGACAAAGTGAATGACCGAGCACAAAGCAGTTCATAAAAGGCAAAGCAGTACTACTACTACCACCAAAGAGCAAAAATTTAGCAAAAACCCTGACTGGTTGGCTCTAAGCTGACCAGGGGCAGACTGAACACTCATGGGGCTCCCGGGCAATAGGGGATTATGAGGCCCCCCGTGTCCTTGCCCACACCCAAAAAAGCCTATGAAAAAGCCAATGAAAGGTACCAGGGGCATCTCATGGGGCCCCTACTGACCCTGGGCCCTCGGGCAGTGCCCAAGTGGCTAAATGGTCAGTCCGCCCCTGAAGCTGACCAACAAGACTCCGCTCTGTTACACCGGAACACTGAGACCTTCTATTCTCAATTTGTTCGCCACCAACCAGGCTTATATGTCTTTTCAAACAACTTACGTTTCATGTGTGCCAAAGAAGAACACTTGGTATTTCATAGATGTGGGCTTAGCAGCAGGTTCAAGGATTTCATCAATCTGAGGAGAGAAAAAAAAAAAAAAAAGGGGAGGGGGGGTTATGATGCCGGCATGGAATAAAAATAGAGTACAAATCCAATGAGCCTGTGGCAGCAGGCTAATACAAAGCACTGAGACGTGATGGAGAGCTGCATTACAGATCACAGGAAGAATCTTTCCCTCGGAGAAACCTAGGCCTCATACTAGTCCGGAGAAACCTAGGCCTCATACTAGTCCGGAGAAACCTAGGCCTCATACTAGTCCGGAGAAACCTAGGCCTCATACTAGTCCGGAGAAACCTAGGCCTCATACTAGTCCGGAGAAACCCAGGCCTCATACTAGTCCGGAGAAGCCTAGGCCTCATACTAGTCCGGAGAAACCTAGGCCTCATACTAGTCCGGAGAAACCTAGGCCTCATACTAGTCCGGAGAAACCTAGGCCTCATACTAGTCCGGAGAAACCCAGGCCTCATACTAGTCCGGAGAAGCCCAGGCCTCATACTAGTCCGGAGAAGCCCAGGCCTCATACTAGTCCGGAGAAGCCCAGGCCTCATACTAGTCCGGAGAAGCCTAGGCCTCATACTAGTCCGGAGAAACCTAGGCCTCATACTAGTCCGGAGAAACCTAGGCCTCATACTAGTCCGGAGAAACCTAGGCCTCATACTAGTCCGGAGAAGCCCAGGCCTCATACTAGTCCGGAGAAACCTAGGCCTCATACTAGTCCGGAGAAACCTAGGCCTCATACTAGTCCGGAGAAACCTAGGCCTCATACTAGTCCGGAGAAACCTAGGCCTCATACTAGTCCGGAGAAACCTAGGCC
Source organism: Staurois parvus (assembly GCF_062004578.1). NCBI lineage: Eukaryota > Metazoa > Chordata > Amphibia > Anura > Ranidae > Staurois > Staurois parvus. Next base: position 25,209 of record NW_028321725.1, on the reverse strand, counting down.
TTGGAATCTATCATTGGCAACCTCTAATAGGAATGCATCACAAACACAGGGGCATGCTGGGATACATTGTGTAGGGGCGGAGCAATGGAACGCATTAGCTTAGGGTCACACTATTGCAGACCATGCGACTCGTGTCTGCAGTCCATTCATTTGAATGAGCTATCATGTACATAAAAGATGTAAAAGAATGAGCTGTCATGTCTGCGCTTTCTGAAAACAAAACAAAGAAAAAAAAAAACAAAAAACACCACCACACATGGCAGCAGCAAATGGCATGGTCTTTTTGACCATGTCGCTTTCCCTGCGGTCCCCACATCTGCAAATGTGCTGCAGGTTAACCACTTCCAGTCCGGACACTTTCACCCCCTTCCCCCCCCAGGCCAATTTTCAGCTTTCAGCGCGATCACACTTTGAATGACAATTGCGCGGTCATGCAACACTGTACCCATATGAATTATTTTGAGACCGATAAAGCTTTATTTTGGTGGTATTTATTCACCGCTGGGATTTTTATTTTTTTTTGCTATGTAAACTAAAAAGTCCAAAAATTTTGAAAAGTGTTTTTCTTATAAAATTTTGCAAATAAATATTTCATCATAAATCTTGGCCAAAATTTATTCCGTTATATTTTTAGTACAAAAAAAAAATATATATATATATATATATATATATATATATAAAAAAAAGTTTAAAAATTACATATACACACACACACACACACACACATATATACATATGTATATACACACACACACACACATAAACTGTCACCCTAGCAGTACAGTGTCACTACTACTTGTGGGGGGTGATTAAGATTTTTTTTTTTTTTACTCTAATTGCTTTTATACCCATATAGGATGTAAAAGCAATCATTTCTCTCTCTGTCTGCATTCTTGCAGCCATTGAGAACTACTGAGTGAGCTGTGATTGGTCACAGCTTGTCACAAGGTACAAGGTTGTTGTGAATAGCCCTGTACCATGTGACCTCTGTGATCATTCACAGATTTCACATGTAGTAAGCAATGATGTCACAAGTGACATCTTGCTTACTACTCTGCATGTGATCACTGATTGGCCAATCAGTGATCACATGATCGGGACCTCGTACAGAGATCCCGTCTGACGATCGGTGTTCCACTGTGTCCGGAGGACACAGAGGTCACCGGATCGCGGTGCTGCGCGCTCCCAGGGAGTGTGCACAAGCAGGGTGCGGGGAAGCCGTTTATAAATGGCCACCCGACCCTGCACTGCCACCGTCCGGCTGTTTATATACAATGGCCGGACGGGAGGTGGTTAAAGAAACTTGCATAAAATCAAAACATACAGAACAAGTTCAGCTGAATATGACTACTACTGAATGAAATCCTCCAGACTGTCTTTGGTTTGCTGTATGAACTGTACGATTGTTGAAATAGAATGTGTAAAAAAAAAAAAAAACCAAAAAAAAAAACCAAACGGCAGCCCTGCACATCCCGTAACAGCGCAAGAGCGATTTTGCTGTGGGTGCGGGAACAGTTGCACCCGCAATCAGAATGCAAGGGTGGACACACGAACGCGCACGCACATGCATTTTTATGCAGCACAGCTTAAAAGCAAAGTCTAATTTTTTTTACTTGGTGCACACCATTGCACAGATGTGGAGCGAAGAGAGCAATTGAGGTCTAAGTGCGTCTATGTGCCCCTGCATTGATCTATGAAGTTTTTGGGCCAGTTCACACTACAAAAACGCAATATGGATGCATTTCGGATACGTTTTTGCTTACAGTTCCCACCACACTCCGATCCGATGCAGTTTGCTGCTCCAGTATAGTTATGTGCAGAAAAAAAAAAATGCCAGCAGGTTCTACTTTTTTTTTCTGCACCTGGAACGGATTGCACTGGTGTGAACTAGGGCCATTGGAATACATGAACACTGTGCATGCATTTTTAATGCAGGAAGAAAAAAAAAAAAAAAAAAAAAAAACACGCACAGAACTGCATCTAATGTGAACTAGCCCTAGAAACAGTTCAACAGGCATTGGGTGACTGAGCCCCAATTCTTCATGTGATATTCTCTTTACTTGCACCCAAGAGTTTCAAAAATACATTTGTTATACATATTCCCCCGTCAGTCATCCCGCATTCCCCCGTCAGTCATCCCGCATTCCCCCGTCAGTCATCCCGCATTCCCCCGTCAGTCATCCCGCATTCCCCCGTCAGTCATCCCGCATTCCCCCGTCAGTCATCCCGCATTCCCCCGTCAGTCATCCCGCATTCCCCCGTCAGTCATCCCGCATTCCCCCGTCAGTCATCCCGCATTCCCCCGTCAGTCATCCCGCATTCCCCCGTCAGTCATCCCGCATTCCCCCGTCAGTCATCCCGCATTGCCCTGGCTTTAGGTCTTCTCTCCCCTTCTACTTACAGGGACTCGGGGGGTGAGACTGAGCTGTGTGTGTCAATGGACACATGCAGCCTGGCTCAGGAGCAAGGTGTGGCCTCAAAGCAAGCAGCTTGATATGCTATGGGGCACCCATAGAAAAAAAAAAAAAAAAAAAAGATAGACCGCCGGTGGGGGACCAAAAAGAGGAGGTTTAAGACTGCTCTTTGCAAGTATAAGTAAAAACCTACTACTATCTCGAACCCCACGCCGCGCCTGTCTGCCGTCACTCTCTCCTCTATCTGCACACAGAGGCAGCAGTGGGAGCAATTGACTCCTGCGGCTGTCAATCAAATCCTGTGAACAGAGAGAAGAAAGAGCCTCTCTGTGTGTGTCTATGGACACAGACAGCCCAGCTTGGGATCGAGCCAGGTGTGTTGCCATAGAAAGCAGCCTGCTATGGGGGCACACAGAGGAGAGAGCGCTGGCAGGGGGTTATTTTGTACAAACAAAAATTGAGCTTTTGCACATCACATTCAAAAGGTATCTAAATCTTTTTTTTTTATTATTATTATTATAATGGAGAAGGGTTAGAACCCCTGTGAGGTATTTAATTCTTGGTCTCAGCTGGGGAGTCACCCTATATATCCCACTGGACACCTACTGCGTTTACAATAGCGATAGGAACCACAAAATTGAATATCAATTACCACAACAGGAAGTGACAGAAAATCTTCCAGACATCCACAGAAAAGGGGGGGAAACCTCTCCAAAATGAGGAAATACCACTTAAAGTAAAATTAAAAAAAACTTCGAATTTTTTTTTTTTTTTGAGATAGAACACCTACTACACTTTTTTTTGCAGTCTGTATACCCTTTAGGGAGATTCTTCCTCTCCATTTGTCCCAGTTAAGGTGAAAGCAAAAGAAAATCCCCAAATTTGGTTGGCCCCAGAAAAGTAATAAAGTGGAAATCCTCCAAAGGGGACACTAGTTCTGGTGACCCGGAGGTCCCCCATTAAGGGATTTCCTTCATTTGTAAGGATCTCCTTTCACTTCACTTCTCCCCAATGTAAAAACTATAGGTAAAACCTTTTTTTTTTCTAAGGGTCACCTGTCAAATGGGACCCCCTCTGATTTGAGAGATTTCCTCACTTCCTGTTGGGTCTCTGGACCAAGTAGTGAAGGGAAAAGGTCCCAATGGGACACAGCAATGCAAAAAAACAACCAAACAACCAGCAACCCACCACCACAACCAACCACCACCAACCACCACCAACCACCACCAACCACCACCAACCACCACCACCAACCACCACCAACCACAAACAACCAACCAGCAACCACAAACAACCAACCAGCAACCACAAACAACCAACCAGCAACCACAAACAACCAACCAGCAACCACAAACAACCAACCAGCAACCACAAACAACCAACCAGCAACCACAAACAACCAACCAGCAACCACAAACAACCAACCAGCAACCACAAACAACCAACCAGCAACCACAAACAACCAACCAGCAACCACAAACAACCAACCAGCAACCACAAACAACCAACCAGCAACCACAAACAACCACCAGCAACCACAACCAACCAACCAGCAACCACAACCAACCAACCAGCAACCACAACCAACCAACCAGCAACCACAACCAACCAACCAGCAACCACAACCAACCAACCAGCAACCACAACCAACCAACCAGCAACCACAACCAACCAACCAGCAACCACAACCAACCAACCAGCAACCACAACCAACCAACCAGCAACCACAACCAACCAACCAGCAACCACAACCAACCAACCAGCAACCACAACCAACCAACCAGCAACCACAACCAACCAACCAGCAACCACAACCAACCAACCAGCAACCACAACCAACCAACCAGCAACCACAACCAACCAACCAGCAACCACAACCAACCAACCAGCAACCACAACCAACCAACCAGCAACCACAACCAACCAACCAGCAACCACAACCAACCAACCAGCAAGCAAAACCAACCAACCAGCAAGCAAAACCAACCAACCAGCAAGCAAAACCAACCAACCAGCAAGCAAAACCAACCAACCAGCAAGCAAAACCAACCAACCAGCAAGCAAGCAACCAGCAAGCAACCAGCAACCAGCAAGCAACCAGCAAGCAACCAGCAACCAGCAAGCAACCAGCAACCAGCAAGCAACCAGCAAGCAAGCAAGCAACCAGCAAGCAAGCAAGCAACCAGCAAGCAAGCAAGCAACCAGCAAGCAAGCAAGCAACCAGCAAGCAAGCAAGCAACCAGCAAGCAAGCAAGCAACCAGCAAGCAAGCAAGCAACCAGCAAGCAAGCAAGCAACCAGCAAGCAAGCAAGCAACCAGCAAGCAAGCAAGCAACCAGCAAGCAAGCAAGCAACCAGCAAGCAACCAGCAAGCAACCAGCAAGCAACCAGCAAGCAACCAGCAAGCAACCAGCAAGCAACCAGCAAGCAACCAGCAACCAGCCACCAACCAGCAAACAAAAAACAAACAAAAAAACCACCAAAACAGAAAATAACCAACCACCACCTTTTTGCTCCTTGCACCCAGTAATGCCAATTGTAGAGCAGGCATTTCCAAAAACTCATCTACAAACCGTTTCACAGACAAGAGCCATGGCTGAGAATCCGGCTGCTCGGGATTACAGTACATAAAGTTCAGAGTGGATTTCTGATTTTTAGTAAAATCCAAGTTTCCAGACTTTTTTTTTGGATGTTCGTTGATAATGGCACACTTGGCCTGGAATTCTAAACAAAGCTCATTTTGTAATGCTCACTCGCTCTGCGTGGGTACACGTCATTCAGAGCATGCGTGTCATTCCACACCCACAGGCTACATACTAAGAAGGCCGGGGAGGCATGAATAGTATGGCAGCGTACGGCTTTATTGCTGGCGGAATGGTCGCAGCACCTTTATCAATGGCGGCATACTACCTCCAGAGCGCTAATCGCATTACAGAACTGATTAACTTTCGAAAAAATCAAGAAAACCATTAGAGAGATGGAGCGCGGGGGGGGGGGGGGGGGGGGGGGGTATTGGGGGAAGAAAACCGGGAGCTGTGATGTGTCCAGTCTTAGGAGGCTGTCAGGAGAAATAACTCAGTCTGCCCATGATCAAAGCCAGCAGGCAGTGGGCAGGAAACCAGTGTATTTCTTCCCTGTCTGCGAGCTGAGGAAAAAAAAAATAAATGAATTCAAAGAGAGGACGGGGACTGGCATCAAACTGCAGCTTCCACACACACACTGCTCACTACCTCATTATTCTAGAGGCCAGCTAAAATCCACGCATAGACTACACATTTAAAGAGACCATGTCACCTTCATAAAGCAATCACACCCCATCAAAACTTCTCCCTAGCGGTCTGATTATTTCCATATTTCTGTGCTCAAAGCGGTACTTTTTTTGCATGGAAATAGGTTTTTTTTTTTATTGTAGGCCTGTAATTTTTAGGAATAACTCACTGAAATCTGTCCGAACAAGAGTCTAGTAAACATCCCGGGTAGGATAAAACTTGAAACACGAAATCAATTTATCATAAAAAATATAATAAATTTAATTCAATAATATAATCAAACCAAAAACACTGAAATGTGAAATAGAGCGCCAAGTTCGCACATCGCTGAGCAAAGTCGCAGAATCGTTTTCAGTGTCTGATGAGGAATTTCCCCCACGAATCATTATCACTCAATTCTGCAAGTGGTTCTGATTTACTATCGCTGTTCTCTAGCCGGTCTAAAACCGCTTTTGACCTAAAGGGACACTTTTTGGACGCCATGGACGTTTCTCAGTTTCCAGGCAGAAAGAACAGTAAAAATGCAGGCAGGGCGCCGGACAAAGCACTCGGGACAAAATGTATGTGAAATGGTTTGATACAGGAATGGAATACTATGTGATTTTAGTGACTGTCACTTTTTGTCATTTTCAAATTTCCCGCCAGTTCCGTCCCCCGTACGTTCCGACACTCGCAGGGGACAGAACCCAGAAGACAGATGCCGGCATCCGCCGGAGGAGATGGCCGGGGACACTGCAGGGGGGACATTGCACGAGCGCAGGACAAGGAAGGAGAAGAACAGACCCCGGAGCAGCACCGCATGGTATTCGCGAGTGTAGCTCGGGGTTACTGCTTGTGGTACTGAAACTTTACCCCGAGCTACACTCGGAAATACCGCCAGGGAAGCTACAGAGACCAGGTCACCTTCACATAAAGCAATCCCATCCCATCAAAACTTCTGGACAGTCAGATCTTTGCCCCCTTAAAGAGTGCCGGGTGGCACTGCCAACAGACACTCCTAGGTTTGCTGGGTGGCACATCAGCCTGCTCCAGGCTTTGATTCTTCACACCAGCCGATACGGCCCCTCTGTGCTCTACAGGAGCTGACGGAGGATCCAAAGTGGTGGAGATTCCATTCATTACAGCCGGAAGAGTCATATCAGCATCTGCAGGTTATCAAGAGAGCAAACAATTCACACCCCACCTGTCAGAGGGCCAGGATAAAAATGGCTGCTGTTATGGTGGCCAAGTCCACTTTCAAAAACGATCGTTCTCTTTTTCCAACCAATTTACAGTCTATTTATAGTCTGCAACCCATGCAATGGATAGAACATACATCGGAAAGTGGAGATCAGAAAATCGATACCAAGTCACACCAAAAATCGATACCAAGTCACACCAAAAATCGATACCAAGTCACACCAAAAATCGATACCAAGTCACACCAAAAATCGATACCAAGTCACACCAAAAATCGATACCAAGTCACACCAAAAATCGATACCAAGTCACACCAAAAATCGATACCAAGTCACACCAAAAATCGATACCAAGTCACACCAAAAATCGATACCAAGTCACACCAAAAATCGATACCAAGTCACACCCCACCTGCAACCCATGCAAAGGATAGAACATACATCGGAAAGTGGAGATCAGAAAATCGATACCAAGTCACACCAAAAATCGATACCAAGTCACACCCCACCTGCAACCCATGCAATGGATAAAACATACATCGGAAAGTGGAGATCAGAAAATCGATACCAAGTCACACCAAAAATCGATACCAAGTCACACCAAAAATCGATACCAAGTCACACCCCACCTGCAACCCATGCAAAGGATAGAACATACATCGGAAAGTGGATATCAGAAAATCGATACCAATTCACAAAAATCAACATCGATTTTTGTGAATTGGTGTGAATTGGTATCGATTTTCTGATCTCCACTTTCCGATGTATGTTCTATCCTTTGCATGGGTTGCAGGTGGGGTGTGACTTGGTATCGATTTTTGTGAATTGGTGTGAATCGGTATCAATTCACACCTCACCTGCAACCCATGCAATGCATAGAACATACATCGGAAAGTGGATATCAGAAAATCGATATCAATTCACACCAAAAATCGATACCAATTCACAAAAATCGATATCAATTCACACCCCAACTGTCAGAGGGCCAGTATAAAAATGGCTGCTGTTATGGTGGCCAAGTCCACATTCAAAAACAATTGTTCTCTTTTCCAACCAATTTACAGTCTTTTTATAGTCTACAACCCATGCAATGGATAGAACATACATCGGAAAGTGGATATCAAAAATCGATAGAAGTGATCGATCACACCTGCATTTTCACCACGCAATCTCCTACTCAATCAAAAATACAATATCGCATTTATGAACAAAGCATCTAAAAAAACAAAAAAAAAAAAACAAAAAAAAAAAAAAAAAACGTACTGATTGATGCAACGTGATCATTTTATGCCCCGACTGATAACCAATTTGAACACATATGATATGAAAAAAAACAGTCTAAAATCAATTGGAAGTGAACTAATGCCGGCGCCTGCCGGCCCTTTAAGGGTTCCAGAAGAAGGGGTTTAGGGTCATGTGACCATCGTGACGTGCAGTCACATAATTGGGAAAGGTCCCGATCGAAAGAGGAGATTGGGACCTTTCCGTGAGTACCGGACATGGGTGCTGGGAGCGTGCAGGGCACACGCTCTCGGCACATATGTCCTTTTTTTTTTTAATAGAACACACGTGCGGCCGCTCGGCGTCTAGGCCGAGAAGCTGGGCGTGAAGAGGTTAAAGGTTATTTGATTGACTGGACTGTTTTGGCCGAATTGCACAGGGACCAAATCATAAACCAAAGCCAAGGATATTTCTTCATTTTAGATAAAAGGGAAGTTCTTTCTGGCACGTGAGCGCTATTAACATCCCTGAAAAAAGGAGGAGAAAGTTCCCCAAAAACACATTGGCTCCACTTTTTTTTTTCTTTTTAAAACAATTGACATCCTTCCATCAAATGGGCATTACTCTGGATACTGGGCGCTCCTCTTATTTAGGCTCCATGCACACTAGCAGTTTGAGATCCTAATAGCATTTTTTTTCTGCTTCTAGAAGATTGTGTTATCCTGTGTCCATGCACACTGCTTTAGGTTATTAGTGATTTTGAGCTTCAGCTTCAAGGAGAGAAAAAAAAAAAAAAAAAAAAAGTTTTTTGTAGAATTTCACACACACATTTTTTCTTCATGTAGTGTAAAAACACGAATAAACCGCTAACTCTCCTATATGCTTCTAAACACTACTAGCAATGCCATACCAGTGTCTGTGTGCATGGAGCCGTACAGCTGCACTCAAGTTTGTATCCCCTGGCAGAAAGCATGAAATTCTGGCATCCATATTGAAACGATGACTGATCATGTTAAATGGAGAAAAAAAAAAAAAAAAACCCCGTCTTTTGTTTGATCAGATGAAGTAATTTATTGTCACATAGCACTCACCCCGCACTCACCATCTCCGCTCTTCCCCCCCGGACCCCGCACTCGCCATCTCCGCTCTTCCCCCCGGACCCCGCACTCGCCATCTCCGCTCTTCCCCCCGGACCCCGCACTCGCCATCTCCGCTCTTCCCCCCGGACCCCGCACTCGCCATCTCCGCTCTTCCCCCCGGACCCCGCACTCGCCATCTCCGCTCTTCCCCCCGGACCCCGCACTCGCCATCTCCGCTCTTCCCCCCGGACCCCGCACTCGCCATCTCCGCTCTTCCCCCCGGACCCCGCACTCACCTTCTCCGCTCTTCCCCCCGGACCCCGCACTCACCATCTCCGCTCTTCCCCCCCGGACCCCGCACTCGCCATCTCCGCTCTTCCCCCCGGACCCCGCACTCGCCATCTCCGCTCTTCCCCCCGGACCCCGCACTCGCCATCTCCGCTCTTCCCCCCGGACCCCGCACTCACCTTCTCCGCTCTTCCCCCCGGACCCCGCACTCACCATCTCCGCTCTTCCCCCCCGACCCCGCACTCACCATCTCCGCTCTTCCCCCCGGACCCCGCACTCACCATCTCCGCTCTTCCCCCGGACCCCGCACTCACCATCTCCGCTCTTCCCCCGGACCCCGCACTCACCATCTCCGCTCTTCCCCCGGACCCCGCACTCACCATCTCCGCTCTTCCCCCGGACCCCGCACTCACCATCTCCGCTCTTCCCCCGGACCCCGCACTCACCATCTCCGCTCTTCCCCCGGACCCCGCACTCACCATCTCCGCTCTTCCCCCGGACCCCGCACTCACCATCTCCGCTCTTCCCCCGGACCCCGCACTCACCATCTCCGCTCTTCCCCCGGACCCCGCACTCACCATCTCCGCTCTTCCCCCGGACCCCGCACTCACCATCTCCGCTCTTCCCCCGGACCCCGCACTCACCATCTCCGCTCTTCCCCCGGACCCCGCACTCACCATCTCCGCTCTTCCCCCGGACCCCGCACTCACCATCTCCGCTCTTCCCCCCGGACCCCGCACTCACCATCTCCGCTCTCCCCCGGACCCCGCATTCACTATATCCGGTCTCCCACAGTACAAAGAACATGGAAATGCAATTATTTTAGTAAATACAAACTGCTAAATACCTTTTCTCATCAGCAGTCTATAGCAGTCTTGTGGTTTCTATCAGTGTCCAGCAGAGCACTAGTTAAAGCTTGTGGGAGGAGTTTTTATTTTTCTCACTGCCCTATGAGACTGCATAGCCCCTGATCCTCTGTCTGGACAGTGCTAATCAGCCCTGTGCTGATCACATGCACTCTCACCAAAAAAAAGAAAACACACTCCAGCAGTACACATCAAACTAAGAATGTGCAGAGTACCCCCGAGGCAGTGTTCTGTCAGAACATGAAATGGGGACACTGGAAGAAGGGGAGGATCAGAGAAGACAGGATCAAACATCCTTTTTACACAATGCAGAGGATTAACCCCTTAAGTTCCACAGTGAGTATAACAAGCATGCTTTACTGCATCTACAGACTGATTGTACTGCTGGGGGGGTTTAGTAACACTTTAAAGATTCATTTCCCACATCTGTGGCTTTTTAAATTGCAATCAGTATTGGTGTATAAATAGTCTATGTTTGTTAGCTCTCAAATGGATGCATTGAGCAGGCTAGATACTGAGCTAGATACTGGGGAGCAAAAAAGAACTGCCAAAAGACCCACGTAACAAGGTAATGGAAATGTATTAAGATGGAAAAGGATAAAAAATATGATATCCAAAGCCTTGAATATGTCAGTCAGTACTGCTAATCGCTGATTAAGTGGAAAATTCGGGGATCTCGATACCAAGCGAAGGTCAGGTAGACCAAGAAAGACTGTAGCCACAACTGCCAGAAGCATTGTTAGAAAAACCCACAGATAACCTCAGGAGAAACACAGGCTATTCTGGAAAAAGACGGAGCACAAAACGATACTTGAACAAAAATGAGCTGCATGGTCGAGTTGCAAGAAAGAAGCATTTACTGCACCAATGCCACAAAAAAAAAAAGTTACCATATGACCAACACCTTGGCGCTCACCGGGCTTCTTTCCTGCCAATATGCGAACCTCTTCACAAGTAGCTGTCCAGCCCCGGCACAGGCAAGCCTATCAAAGTGTAAGGCAGGTTGCAGCTGGATAGGGCCGAACGCTGTACCAAGTGGGACTGGTGTTCAAAGACGAAAAAAATAAAATAAAAAAAGGGTACTAACACAAAAGCCCAGCGTTCTAGACCTTTGCCCGTGAATGTATAGGGCCCTAAAGGATGGTCCAGCATTCAGCCCCCCCCATGTATAACCTGATGCGCAGCTCCTATTGCACCATTACCAAGATCCATGTTTTCGCCACCTCAATACCAGTACTCAGCTTAGCTTCCAAAACTCTACAAAAATGTTGGATTACCTTGGGGTATCGAATTCCTGAATAGAGGAACTCTGGGGGCATTTGAACTGTCCATTTTTATTTTCATGGTGGAGGGGGGGGGGGGGGGGGGCTGAGATATGACAGACCACCACTCAAGCAGTTAAAGGGTGTGAGATTTGTAGAATATACTCCTCTGTACAGGCAGTGGCGGGGCCCAGAAGGACGTTGCTCCATTGACCTGACGCACACGAGCTCCTAGCCGCGTTGGGACAGGCTGCACAGTCATGCTTGGCTCTGTGTAAATCTGTTTTACAGCTCGGTGTTGACATGTTACAGGGTGTTAAACTCTTAAGCCTCTTGCCGTGGAGTTGGCGGTAATCTGGCTGTAGTAGGAGTGAGTCTCCTGAGGGCAATGGGTGTGCTTGTATGCTTTTATAGATCCTCTGCTGATAGAAAGAACGAGAGGCACACCTGTGTACTCCACACTGCAGGTTGTAGCTGTGACCCTGAGAGAGCGATTCATTCGCTGCTATAATAGGCTAGGAGTACAAGTGTGACAAAGGTTTCTTGGCAGCCAAGTCTTGCTACCGTCCATGACTTCAAAAAAGGTCTTCCCAGACAGCCGCAAGGTCCCTTTCATCAGAGAAATGTCATGGTTACTTGTGTACCCAGGACAGGAAATCATGGCAAATCAACCAGTAGGTACCCCCTCTAAAGTAGGGGTCTCCAAACTAGGGCCCTCCAAGTGTTGAGAAACTGCAAGTCCCATGAGGCCAGGCTAGACCGATCGCCACAGGCTAGACCGACCGCCACAGGCATTTTGAGACTTGTAGTACTTCAACAGCTGGAGGGCCAGTTTGGAGAACCCTGCTCCAAAGCAAGACCCCATTAAAGGACTTCTTTATTTCTGTTCTGGTGACCACTTCAAATTTGGGATTTATTTCACTTTTGGTGATGGCAAAGGTTTCTTGGCAGCCAAGTCTTGCTACCGTCCATGACTTCAAAAAGGTCTTCCCAGACAGCCGCAAGGTCCCTTTCATCAGAGAAATGTCATGGTTACTTGTGTACCCAGGACAGGAAATCATGGCAAGTCAACCAGTAGGTACTCCCTCTAAAGCAGCGGTCTCTCCGAACTATGGCCCTCCAAATGTTGAGAAACTGCAAGTCCCATGACGCCAGGCTCCACCGAGCGCCACAGGGCTCCACCGAGCGCCACAGGGCTCCACCGAGCGCCACAGGGCTCCACCGAGCGCCACAGGGCTCCACCGAGCGCCACAGGCAAAGGCATGATGAGACTTGTAGTACTTCAACAGCTGGAAGGCCAATTTGGAGACCGCTGCTCCAAAGCATGACCCCATTAAAGGACTTCTTTATTTCTGTTCTGGTGACCACTTAAAATTTTGGATTTTTTTCATGTTTGATGATGACAAAGGTTCTTGGCAGCCAAGTCTTGCTACCATCCATGACTTCAAAAAGGTCTCCCAATAGTCGCAAGGTCCCTTTCATCAGAGAAATGTCAAGGCTACTTATGTACCCAGGACAGGAAATCATGGCAAGTCAACCAGTAGGTACTCACTCTAAAGCAGGGGTCTCTCCAAACTAGGGCCCTCCAAGTGTTGAGGAACTGCAAGTCCCATGAGGCCGGGCTAGACCGACCGCCACAGGGCTAGACCGACCGCCACAGGGCTAGACCGACCGCCACAGGGCTAGACCGAGCGCCACAGGGCTAGACCGAGCGCCACAGGGCTAGACCGAGCGCCACAGGGCTAGACCGAGCGCCACAGGGCTAGACCGAGCGCCACAGGGCTAGACCGAGCGCCACAGGGCTAGACCGAGCGCCACAGGCAAAGGCATGATAAGACTTGTAGTACTTCAACAGCGGGAGGGCCAGTTTGGAGAACCCTGCTCCAAAGCAAGACCCCATTAAAGGACTTCTTTATTTCTGTTCTGGTGACCACTTCAAATTTGGGATTTTTTTCACTTTTGGCGATGGCAAAGGTTTCTTGGCAGCCAAGTCTTGCTACCGTCCATGACTTCAAAAAGGTCTCCCAATACAGCTGCAAGGTCCCTTTCATCAGAGAAATGTCAAGGTTACTTTTGTACCCAGGACAGGAAATCATGGCAAATCAACCAGTAGGTACTCCCTCTAAAGTAGGGGTCTCCAAACTATGGCCCTCCAAGTGTTGAGAAACTGCAAGTCCCATGAGGCCAGGCTAGACCGACCGCCACAGGCTAGACCCCCCAGCCACAGGCTAGACCCCCCAGCCACAGGCATGATGAGACTTGTAGTACTTCAACAGCTGGAGGGCCAGTTTGGAGACCCCTGCTCCAAAGCAAGACCCAATTAAAGGATTTGTCCTTTATTTCTGTTCTGGTGACCACTTCAAATTTGGGATTTTTTTTCACTTTTGGTGATGACTGTCTCCAGGTCTCCACAAATGGATAGGATGAAACTAACTAAACAGGGGCACAAAGAGCAATAAAACCCTGACAGGTGTTCCAATCCCTCTCCACCATCTAAAACCAAAAGGTTTCGCCTTACTGGCAATATTTAACAAATTGGGGAAATCTTTCCTTCCAGCTAACCGGCTGTAATGATATTAAGCTACCAAGAAGAGGCGCACTGATCACTATGAAATCATCCTTTGTATTATGTAACACATTATGTAAATGTCCATTTTATAAGCATTTGTTTGGCTCACAGAACTGTGAACGGTGCTGTAGCATCGGTGTGATGCTGTAGCTCTCCCCTGCTGGCTTCGAACTGAGTGATCACAGATTGGGGACTGTCACTAAAAAAATAATAAAACCACCGCACATCTCACTTTTGTTTTACAGATATAACATTTCTTTGCTGCACCAGAATTTGATTGGTCACTATGAGGAGCACAGAGCTCTCATTCTCCAGACTCGATCACAGTTTCCTGTGCTGCAGCCAGCTAGAATCTTATTACGGAGAGCATTGCATAGCCTGCCAGGCGCTCAAAGGCCGAGTATTCTTAGCCATCTGGCAGGGTCTGTCCAGGCAGCTGTACCCAATATAAACTGCTACATCAGCACTTCATACATGCACAGTGCTCCTCTGCCCTGACAAAGTGGTGCTGGCCCTTCTCCCAACTGCCACTGTAACCCTCTCCTCATGTCTGAAAGGTGCTTTATAGGAACAGCAGAAACAACCATTTCCATTACTTTTTTTTTTTTTTTTTAATCCAATCACGTGGCTACAATGCTAGCATATGGAAAGGAAAGGCCAAACCATCGTCAATGCCAAGCAGCACCCCTCTTATGTAGCCGAATCCGGGGTTCCTGTGTTCTGCATAGTTACAACTGAACCAATGTAAGCGTGCGTATCCCATACTGGCAGGAAGGAGGTGTGGGGGGGGGGGGGGGGATCTCCAGAGATAATAAATGGATTATTAGGACCAGGGCTTAAAATTTCAAGTCATGAGCTACTAGCCAGGGCTAAGGAGTTACTGGCCACCAACAAAACACACAGACATGTACACGCATACACAGAAATACACATGCACAGACACATGTATACACACACGCATACACAGAAATACACATGCACAGACACATGTATACACACACGCATACACAGAATACACATGCAGACACATGTATACACACACGCATACACAGAAACACATATGCACAGACACATGTATACGCACACACAGAAATACACATATGCACAGACACATGTATACGCACACACAGAAATACACATGCACAGACACATGTATACGCATACACAGAAATACACATGCACAGACACATGTATACGCATACACAGAAATACACATGCACAGACACATGTATACGCATACACAGAAAATACACATGCACAGACACATGTATACACACACGCATACACAGAAATACACATGCACAGACATGTATACACACACGCATACACAGAAATACACATGCACAGACATGTATACACACACGCATACACAGAAATACACATGCACAGACATGTATACACACACGCATACACAGAAATACACATGCACAGACATGTATACACACACGCATACACAGAAATACACATGCACAGACACATGTATACACACACGCATACACAGAAATACACATGCAGACATGTATACACACACGCATACACAGAAATACACATGCACAGACATTTATACACAAGCATACACATGTACGTACATACATACACACAGGCACGTACAGGCACGCATACACACAGAGACACGTACATACATATGTACGTACACACACGCAGACACATGTACAGATACACAGACACGCACGCTGTTAAGTGCTCTCCTCTCCCCTGAAACCACCACAGCCTATAAAAGTTGCAGTACTTCGTTGTTCACTCACAGAGCCAGGTACTGCACTCCAGGGGGAGGCAGAGAGCACAGGACACACTCCTACCTTTGTTTTCACTGCGCTCAGCTATTGAGCAGTCTGACGGCTCCCAGTGCCAATGTCAGATCCGGCCTGAGCTCCGAGTCTGCTCAGCCCAGACGGCCCTGGGGACACACTCGCCCCCACCATAATTATCACTCGCCATTGGCAAGCAGGCGAGTGGAAATTTCAAGGCCTGATTAGGACAATAGCATAAAACTGATGAGCCTTGAGTCCTTTCTCCCCACTAATAAGGGTTTTCACTTTGGTGTCTCCATTTCCCCAACAACCTACCTCGGCATCAAGGAGTAACCATGAAGGAAGTATAACTTTTTGCCCAAATCAGGGACGGACACACACACTAAATGTTACACCCCCAATAAAAAAAAAAAAAATTGGCTATTACACTTCAATGTCATGTTAACTGCACAGAGCAGTCTCGTCGGTCTTGCACGTTTTCCCTGTATTTCATAAAAACATCATGGAAGGTGAGCGAGCCTCGACTAGTTGTAATCTGCAAGCTATTTGATGTTGAGAAGTATGTTTGCTGTGTGTTGGATAAGCCCCTGCACTGGTCCCCTCCCCGAACAGCTCTTTCTGCAAGTCTCAGAACTAGGTCAGCTCAGAAATGGAGCTGAAATCGCAACACTTCAAAATCAAGTTTCCTGGGAAGCTGTGGACAAGCAAATGCAGAAGAGCTCATGCAAGCTAAAAAAATACATGTGGTGTGGTATATCGTATGTGATTCGTACAGAAACCGCACCGCATCCCTGTGTGAAATCCCATGTGAATTGTGTGCAGTGCGACCGGAGCCATGCATTTATGGCTCTAATTACACCAAAACGTGCAGGACCTTTCTGGTCCGCACTAGAATCGGATCGCATGGGTATTCACACCTATGGGATCCGATTCTGCATATCGCACCGCGTTTTGCGGACCGCTTTCGGGGTGTTACACACCAGCAGCGGTTCGCATTAACGGGGTGTGATTCTAATGCGGAATTCGCACTGAAACCGCTGCAAATATCGCACCAGTGTGAACCAAAGCTCAGGACAGCAATACAGGAGCTCCAATGCCAACTTACTTTACACAAGACAGTCCAAAAAAAAATCATTGCATTAGATTAGGGGGATCTCCAAACTTTCCAGTTTACGGTCCTTCAGACTTTAGGGGGGCCGGATTGTGCCCTGTGGGAGTAAACAATGCCTAGTTTTTGGTATTGGGGGAGAATTAGTTGGGGTCAGCGGCGGGAACTGCGCCCCCCATTGCCGGGGGGTCAGCGGTGGGAACTGCGCCCCCCATTGCCGGGGGGGGGTCAGCGGCGGGAACTGCGCCCCCCATTGCCGGGGGGGGGTCAGCGGCGGGAACTGCGCCCCCCATTGCCGGGGGGGGGTCAGCGGCAGGAACTGCGCCCCCCCATTGCCGGGGGGGGGTCTCAGCGGCGGGAACTGCGCCCCCCATTGCCGGGGGGGGGGGGTCAGCGGCGGGAACTGCGCCACCCATTGCCGGGGGGGTCAGCGGCGGGAACTGCGCCACCCATTGCCGGGGGGGGGGGGGGGGGGGGGTCAGCGGCGGGAAAACTGCGCCCCCCATTGCCGGGGGGGGGGGGGGGTCAGCGGCGGGAACTGCGCCCCCCATTGCCGGGGGGGGGGGGGGTCAGCGGCGGGAACTGCGCCCCCCATTTGCCGGGGGGGGGGGTCAGCGGCGGGAACTGCGCCCCCCATTGCCGGGGGGGGGGTCAGCGGCGGGAACTGCGCCCCCCATTGCCGGGGGGGTCAGCGGCGGGAACTGCGCCCCCCATTGCGGGGGGGGGGGGTCAGCGGCGGGAACTGCGCCCCCATTGCCGGGGGGGGGGGGTCAGCGGCGGGAACTGCGCCCCCCATTGCCGGGGGGGGGTCAGCGGCGGGAACTGCGCCCCCCATTGCCGGGGGGGGTCAGCGGCGGGAACTGCGCCCCCATGCCGGGGGGGGGGTCAGCGGCGGGAACTGCGCCCCCATTGCCGGGGGGGGGGGTCAGCGGCGGGAACTGCGCCCCCCATTGCCGGGGGGGGGGGTCAGCGGCGGGAACTGTGCCCCCCATTGCCGGGGGGGGTCAGCGGCGGGAACTGTGCCCCCCATTGCCAGGGGGGTCAGCGGCGGGAACTGCGCCCCCCATTGCCAGGGGGGGTCAGCGGCGGGAACTGCGCCCCCCATTGCCGGGGGGGGGGGGGGTCAGCGGCGGGAACTGCGCCCCCCATTGCCGGGGGGGGGGGGTCAGCGGCGGGAACTGCGCCCCCCATTGCCGGGGGGGGGGGTCAGCGGCGGGAACTGCGCCCCCCATTGCCGGGGGGTCAGCGGCGGGAACTGCGCCCCCATTGCCGGGGGGGGGGGTCAGCGGCGGGAACTGCGCCCCCCATTGCCGGGGGGGGGGGGTCAGCGGCGGGAACTGCGCCCCCCATTGCCGGGGGGGGGTCAGCGGCGGGAACTGCGCCCCCATTGCCGGGGGGGGGGGGGTCAGCGGCGGGAACTGCGCCCCCCATTGCCGGGGGGGGGGGTCAGCGGCGGGAACTGTGCCCCCCATTGCCGGGGGGGGGTCAGCGGCGGGAACTGTGCCCCCCATTGCCAGGGGGGTCAGCGGCGGGAACTGCGCCCCCCATTGCCGGGGGGGGGGGTCAGCGGCGGGAACTGCGCCCCCATTGCCGGGGGGGGGGTCAGCGGCGGGAACTGCGCCCCCCATTGCCGGGGGGGGGGGTCAGCGGCGGGAACTGCGCCCCCCATTGCCGGGGGGGGGTCAGCGGCGGGAACTGCGCCCCCCATTGCCGGGGGGGGGGTCAGCGGCGGGAACTGTGCCCCCCATTGCCGGGGGGGGGTCAGCGGCGGGAACTGTGCCCCCCATTGCCAGGGGGGTCAGCGGCGGGAACTGCGCCCCCCATTGCCGGGGGGGGGGGGGTCAGCGGCGGGAACTGCGCCCCCCATTGCCGGGGGGGGGGGGTCAGCGGCGGGAACTGCGCCCCCCATTGCCGGGGGGGGGGGTCAGCGGCGGGAACTGCGCCCCCCATTGCCGGGGGGGTCAGCGGCGGGAACTGCGCCCCCCATTGCCGGGGGGGGGGGTCAGCGGCGGGAACTGCGCCCCCCATTGCCGGGGGGGGGGTCAGCGGCGGGAACTGCGCCCCCCATTGCCGGGGGGGGGTCAGCGGCGGGAACTGCGCCCCCCATTGCCGGGGGGGGGTCAGTGGAGGGAACTGCGCCCCCCATTGCCGGGGGGGGGGTCAGCGGCGGGAACTGCGCCCCCCATTGCCGGGGGGGGGGTCCAGCGGCGGGAACTGCGCCCCCATTGCCGGGGGGGGGGGTCAGCGGCGGGAACTGTGCCCCCATTGCCGGGGGGGGGTCAGCGGCGGGAACTGTGCCCCCCATTGCCAGGGGGTCAGCGGCGGGAACTGCGCCCCCCATTGCCAGGGGGGGTCAGCGGCGGGAACTGCGCCCCCCATTGCCAGGGGGGGGGTCAGCGGCGGGAACTGCGCCCCCCATTGCCGGGGGGGGGGGTCAGTGGCGGGAACTGTGCCCCCCATTGCCAGGGGGGGGGGGTCAGCGGCGGGAACTGTGCCCCCCATTGCCAGGGGGGGGTCAGCGGCGGGAATTATGCCTCAAGGGCCAGATAAAAAGACAAGCAAAGGGCCACGTCCATCCCCAAAGCCGCAGTTTGGAGACCACTGCATTAGATTATATAAGCATGTTATTTGGATCATGCCATAACGACATCCAAAGTCCGAAGACCCCTACTAGGTGCGGCCATATTGGATATGTCGTCATCAGCACCGACGGACTCAGAAACTTTCATTAATGTGGCTCTAGTTCTCCTTTGCTCGTAGACTCCATTCTCCTTTGCTCCTCCCCCAGCAGCAACATAACAGGAGAGGGTTGAAGGAGCTGGGCCAGCAGTAATTAGTAGGGTTGCACCGATATCGGTGGCGATTCTCCAATACCTTTTGCAACACTGCAAAGAAAAGCTTGCAATTCAAACTGAATCCGCACTACTTCAGCTGAAGCAGCAGTGCAATTCCTGTGCGAATCACAGCGGTTTCCCTGCGTGCGCAGTGCGATTTGAGCCATTCACGAATGTTATCGGTAATGGCGAGTACTTGAGCACGTGTATCGCCACTCATACTCGCCAATACGTAAAATGACAAGGTGATGGCCATTCCTTTGTAAAGAAGTGCAATCGCACGAAACGCATTAAAGGGGCCCACACGCCGTGACGTCTTGCCGCTGGCAGCTGGTTTAGATCAGGTGGGCATCTCACTGTACAATTGGTCAGTACATTACTTATTCATTTTACTTCATTTGTTTTTGCCACGTGGATTAATAAATTTCAATTTTTAAACTACTACACTATGGGCATTTTTTTTGTTGGCTCCCTGATGAGCCAACATCCATTCTAGAGCCCAAGTCTCAAGATACGAGAGTTGTAACATGTGACACCAACCCAGAGGATGACGCACGTTACGCTGTAAGCTGTCCAGTACCCTGTCCATTACCAAGAGGGAGGCGACTGTTTGGCTGCCCAATTTCCAGAGGAAGGAGAGTCCTTTAAGACAGCCCAGCTCATCCATCCCATGAGGGGGACCTCTGGTTTATTATATGCGTATTGAAAGATACGCATCTGGTGAGTGCGCATTTTTACTGTACATCACCAAATCACTTTATTGTGAAGTCACTAGGAACTCCTGTATTAATCACTCATCACGAACGGTCACCTTTCTACTAGTTTATTATTATTTTACCAGACTGGACCATATATTACTATGATTTTATCTTCTGATATATTATTGAATCTCTCTCTCTCCACACCTCCCTCTCTCTTACGCCTCCCCACACCTTGCGCTCTCTCTCCACCCCCCCTCTCTCTCTACACCCCCCCTCCCCCTCTCTCTCCCTCTACACCCCCCCCCTCTCTCCCTCTACACCCCCCCCCCCTCTCTCCCTCTACACCCCCCCCCCTCTCTCTCCCTCTACACCCCCCCCCCTCTCTCTCCCTCTACACCCCCCCCCCTCTCTCTCTCCCTCTACACCCCCCCCCTCTCTCTCTCCCTCTACACCCCCCCCCCTCTCTCTCTCCCTCTACACCCCCCCCCCTCTCTCTCTCCCTCTACACCCCCCCCCCTCTCTCTCTCCCTCTACACCCCCCCCTCTCTCTCTCTCCCTCTACACCCCCCCCCTCTCTCTCTCCCTCTACACCCCCCCCCCTCTCTCTCTCCCTCTACACCCCCCCCCCTCTCTCTCTCCCTCTACACCCCCCCCCCTCTCTCTCTCCCTCTACACCCCCCCCCCCTCTCTCTCCCCCTCTACACCCCCCCCCTCTACACCCCCCCCCCCCTCTACACCCCCCCCCCCTCTACACCCCCCCCTCTCTACACCCCCCCCTCTCTACACCCCCCCCTCTCTACACCCCCCCCTCTCTACACCCCCCCCTCTCTACACCCCCCTCTCTCTACACCCCCCTCTCTCTACACCCCCCTCTCTCTACACCCCCCTCTCTCTACACCCCCCTCTCTCTACACCCCCCTCTCTCTACACCCCCCTCTCTCTACACCCCCCTCTCTCTACACCCCCCTCTCTCTACACCCCCCTCTCTCTACACCCCCCTCTCTCTACACCCCCCTCTCTCTACATATATTTTTATCTCTCTATTTTTTAGCGCTGCACTTTTCTATACATATATTTATGAGGTTTGTGTTTTGGTTGCCTTTTATGTGCTATAGCTGCTACAATTTTAGGCGTTCGCCGATTTTGCTTACTATATAAAATGACAAGTGGAGAGGGCTACGACTTGCAGTGAGGGAGAGCGCTGTGCTAGGAAATGAACCTTCATGGAGCGGTCAAATTTCCTTGCAATTTCAGTCACTTTGCAAGGAACCCCCCCCCCCCCAAAAAAAACCCACCACAAACAACATCATATGGAAAAGAAACACTGCAATTAGGCATTTTAAATAGTTGATTTTCCTGTGCTTTTAGCTGCAGAATTTTGAAGTTAACAGGATCTCTTACAAGCTGGAACGGTCACTCTGATGGCTGCTTCATTACAGACATCATGCAAGACTCCTATGAGATGCTCTATAAACACTACATACCCAAGCTCAGCCACTACCAAAATGAATAGATCAAAAAAAAAAAAAAAAAAGGATCAGCTTCTTGTTGGGGAGTTTCATCACCTCCACCAATCCGAGTAAAACTGCAATCATACTAAACAAGGCACAAATAATTCCTGTGCCAGCAGCAGAAGCCACAGCCAGGAAGAGGAAAGAGCGACACAACGGCCATCATGACGCTGCAAAATGTAATACTGAGAGACAATTTATTTTAATAGAAAGGCATAGCATGGGTGGTCAGTGCCCAGGGCAAGGCATCTTAGGCCGACAAGGATCACTCGATGCAATTTGTCGTGTGAGAATTACAGCAAAACTGCTTCACCTTTTAGAAGCCATTAAATATATTGCCACCTGAACCTGCATTTTGCAATCAAGGGGACTCTGCCATGATCCCAAAACGTCCAGGTGTGAATGGAAGAGAGATGATCCTCCTGCCCTACTTTACCACCCCAAGTGACCCAAAAAAGGACCAAAAAAGTGGCCGCAGGCACCTAACTATACTCCAAATCGTGATTAAAAAAATGAAAAAGTTCCAAAAAATAGAAAAATTAAAAAAAAGATGAGAAAAAAAAATTACATATGTGGGAAAATGTGTTTTGGTCTGATGAAACCAAGGCTGAAGTTTGAAGTTATTGTTGCAAAGTGCACACTTTCAGTCAAATCCTGTCTTTAACCCCTTGGCGCTGGCGCCTCCCAGCCCTTTAATGGTTTCAGAAACCGGGAGGCGGGGTTTTAGGGTCATGTGACTGCTGTGATTCACCGTCAAGGAGGTCACATGATCAGGAAAGGTCCCGATCGAAAGAGGAGATCGGGACCTTTCCGTGGGTACCGGACGTGTTCTGGGAGCGTGCAGGGCGCATGCTCTCAGCACGTTTTTTTTTTAATTGCACACAAATGTGCGGCCGCTCGGCGTCTAGGCCCAGACGCCGGGCATTTGCGTGCGGCCGGCGTGAAGAGGTTAAAGTGATTGTGGGGCAGCACAGTGGCTAAATGGTTAGCACTTCCGCCTGGCAGTACTCGGGTCGTTGGTTCTAATCCCAGCCACGGCACCATCTGCCTGGAGTTTGCATGTTCTCCCTGTGCCTGCATGGGTTTCCTACAGGTACTCCAGTTTCCTCCCACACTCCAAAGACATGCTGGTAGCTTAATGGGCTCCTGTCTAAATTGGCCCTAATATGTGTATGTATGAATATAAGTTAGGGACCTTAGATGGTACGCCCCTCGAGGGTTGGGGACCTTAGATGGTACGCCCCTCGAGGGTTGGGGACCTTAGATGGTACGCCCCTCGAGGGTTGGGGACCTTAGATGGTACGCCCCTCGAGGGTTGGGGACCTTAGATGGTACGCCCCTCGAGGGTTGGGGACCTTAGATGGTACGCCCCTCGAGGGTTGGGGACCTTAGATGGTACGCCCCTCGAGGGTTGGGGACCTTAGATGGTACGCCCCTCGAGGGTTGGGGACCTTAGATGGTACGCCCCTCGAGGGTTGGGGACCTTAGATGGTACGCCCCTCGAGGGTTGGGGACCTTAGATGGTACGCCCCTCGAGGGTTGGGGACCTTAGATGGTACGCCCCTCGAGGGTTGGGGACCTTAGATGGTACGCCCCTCGAGGGTTGGGGACCTTAGATGGTACGCCCCTCGAGGGTTGGGGACCTTAGATGGTACGCCCCTCGAGGGTTGGGGACTGATGTGAATGTACAATATATATGTAAAGCGCTGCGTAAATTGACAGTGCTATATAAGTACCTGAAATAAAGGCTCAAGGTTTTTTACCTTCATGTATTCTATGAAGGTAAAAAACCCTGTGTGTGTAGCAGCGCCCACAGCTCCCCCACATCTCGATCTAGCGCCAAGAACGAGGAGAGATCTCCTTCCTCATTGGCTGAGACAGCAGCCAGTAAGCAAATAAGGAGAGAACGGGGGCGGGACCAAGCCATACTGTGTGTGAATGGACAGCAGTGGCTCGGGAGCAAGCCTGCCTGGGTGCCCCCATAGTAACCTGCTTGCTGTGGGGGCACTGGGCAGGAGCGAGGGGCCTTGAGTGCTGGCAGGGGCTGCTCTGTGCAAAACCACTGCACAGAGCAGGCAAGTATGACATTTATAGAAGAAAAAAAAAAAAAAAAAAACTGCCTTCAATATCACATTAAGCACTTTCTCCAGTAATGGCTGCACATCATTGCTCTGAACCAGCTTCCAGATTGTGGCCGGAAAGTCAGTTGTGTCCACCAGAGGAGCATATTTAACAGCATAACTGCACAAGAAAGAGTCAACTGACATGCCCAAACCTACTGACGGCAATTATATTCGAACATTTCAACACACCGCATACGAGACCCATTAGAAGATGTGATTCACTCTCAAGCTACAAAGCAAACCTCAAGTGACGGCGAGGCCCGCTGAAGCCCAGCAGCAGCTTTTGGCTGGTCCTACCGTTATTACAAGTGGTTAGGACATGTCTGCTTTCCCAGCCTCGGCCAACATGACAGACTAACAGTTGTGCTTCCACAAAGATCAGAGATAAGGGCAGCCGCGCAGCATAATCCAGGATGACTCTGCTCAATACATGTTATTCTAACACGCTGCACATACACCATAGTGAGCTGTCAGCCTGGGTGCACACGCTGCAAGGGAGAGGTCAGACAGAGAGCAGCGCCGGGGACTCGGCTACATTGTGCATTCCTGGGAATCCAGCAGGGCCTTTACATACACAAAACACAGTCGGCCAGGGACGAAACGTGACCTTCTGTATAGTAGACGGGGTTATAGTCCTCTGGAAGCAAAGCTGTGGAAGGATTACAGGAGGAGAGAGGAGGCACGCCGACAATACATTCACTGATAGGGTGCTAAAAGAGAACCTGTCAATGCTCAAGTGAGCCAGTGTTTGTTAAGTAACAGATTCACTGGCAGGCACAGCAAGGACGTTCTAGCAGGAAGAAGCCTGCAGTGTGTGTCAGAAGCTACCATTGCTCCACTGACGAGGCATATCCCCCCCATTAGGCCTGTACTGCTAGCAAAGGTTCCATCAAGACCCAGGTGGTACCTGGAGGCCTATCCCCCATTAGGCCTGTACTGCTAGCAAAGGTTCCATCAGGACCCAGGTGGTACCTGGAGGCCTATCCCACATTAGCCCTGTACCCCATTAGGCCTG
>NW_028321724.1:0-69067 GCF_062004578.1 Staurois parvus | reverse complement strand
TGTCCTGGACTGGTGTCATGCATGGTGTATGTATCTTGGCTAGGGTGTCGTGGTCTAATGTCATGTGTGGTCAAGGGTGTCCTGGTCTGCGTCATGTCTGGTGGTCAAGGGGTGTCTGGTCTGCGTCATGTCTGGTGGTCAAGGGTGTCCTGGTCTGGTGGGTTTCATGTGATGTGGCGCTGTAATTTGTTTTTCACTCTATATACTTCTACGTGTTTTTTGTTTTTTTTGGCCTCCAGGTCAGCCGGAGATCTTGTCCAGGATTGAGAGAGGTGAAGATCCCTGCATCAGGGCCCACCAGCTCTCCGAGGACCCCCGGAGGACGGGCAGCAATGTGCACACAGGTGAGACCAGCCATGGAGGTGGACATCTTGGGCTGGGGGTGGGAGATTTTCAGCTGCTCCCTTTGTCCTATGTACAGGTCCTCCTATGACAGGACAGCGGGGGTGTCCCTCTTCTTCTGAATTTGTGTGTATTGGGTCACATTGCTTTGTGCTCCAACTTCACATCTGTCAGCCGGGTTTGTGTCCCGGGATTTGGGTAACGACAGTCCAGTGATGGGTCAGTAACATAATACATAACACGGGTCAAGGATCGGGACAATGGGGTCATTGTCCTTACCAGAAAGTAGCTCCTTGAGGGACACAGTAGTCCTGTTGGGTTATACTGCCACCTACAGAACAAATAGTGGTTTAACTCCGCCTACTCCCAGCATTCCTCAGTTTAGAGCAAAAAGCATTACCAAGAAAAATGATTGTAGACTGGTGGGATCCTCGATGGACTTCAAGAAAACGATTTTAAAGTAAGACCAATCCCATCATCTTTCTCATTCAGTAAAGGACACAGGGATTCCGATACCATTGTGATGTCCACAACAGCCCAGCTAAGGGTGGACAACCGCAACAAAACAGCGGGGGACTGCCTACAGGTCAAAGAGCCCTCTGAAGGACTGTACACTCAAAGCTGGCATCAGATGAGGCTTGAAGATGCATCTGGTGGGACTTAGGAGAACATGGGAGCAGAAGACCAGGTGGTAGACTTGACAATGGGGGGGAAGGAGCTGCCTGAAGGACCTTACACCCAAAGCTGGCATCAGATGAGACCTGAACATGCATCTGGTGTGACTTAGGAGAACATGTGAGCAGAAGACCAGGTGGTAGACTTGACAATGGGGGGAAGGAGCTGCCTGAAGGACTGTACACTCAAAGCTGGCATCAGATGAGGCTTGAAGATGCATCTGGTGGGACTTAGGAGAACATGGGAGCAGAAGACCAGGTGGTAGACTTGACAATGGGGGGGAAGGAGCTGCCTGAAGGACCTTACACCCAAAGCTGGCATCAGATGAGACCTGAACATGCATCTGGTGTGACTTAGGAGAACATGTGAGCAGAAGACCAGGTGGTAGACTTGACAATGGGGGGAAGGAGCTGCCTGAAGGACTGTACACTCAAAGCTGGCATCAGATGAGGCTTGAAGATGCATCTGGTGGGACTTAGGAGAACATGGGAGCAGAAGACCAGGTGGTAGACTTGACAATGGGGGGAAGGAGCTGCCTGAAGGACCTTACACCCAAAGCTGGCATCAGATGAGACCTGAACATGCATCTGGTGTGACTTAGAAGAACATGTGAGCAGAAGACCAGGTGGTAGACTTGACAATGGGGGGAAGGAGCTGCCTGAAGGACCTTTACACCCAAAGCTGGCATCAGATGTGACCTGAACATGCATCTGGTGGGACTTAGGAGAACATGTGAGCAGAAGACCAGGTGATAGACTTGAAAATGGGGGAAGGAGCTGCCTGAAGGACCTTACACCCAAAGTTAGCATCAAGAAGGCTTGAACATCCACTTGGTGGAACTTAATGTGTATACAGAAGACCAGGTGGTGGACTTATTCATGTGGGAAGGAGCCCCCTGGAGGACCTTACACCCAAAGCTTGCATCAGGTGAGGCCTGAACATCCACCTGATAGGACTTAGGAGAACGTATGATCAGAAAACTAGGTAGTAGCCTTGCAAATCTGGGAAACAGTTGCTTGATGGTGAAGAGCCCAAGAATCACTTAGAGGGTGTGCCTATCCAGAATATGGTGGAACCTGATCCGTAAGAGTCTAAGTCTTTAATGATGGTTTGTTTGAATGAGGAGCAGGTTCCTCCTTACAGGACTTGGGGATGGCAGAGAGTTGGTGTTCGATAGAACCAATGGGTGTGAGGTAATCCTGCACAGCATGAACTGCATCCAGGCAATGGAGAGAGCACTTTTGATGAACCAAAGATGGGACTGCTGGAGGTGAAAGGCCAAAACCACCTTAGGAATGAAGTTCTGGGAGATCTGATGAATTTTAGCTGGACACAAGGTCAGAAGATTGATGTCCTGGTGGAGGTGAATGGACAAAACCACCTTGGGTAGGAAGTTCTGGGAGATCATATGAACTGAAGCTGTACACAAGGTCAGAAGATTGATGTCCTGGTGGAGGTGAATGGACAAAACCACCTTGGGTTGGAAGTTCAGAGAGAACTTCCAATGGATTGTAGCTGGACACAAGGTCAGAAGAATGAGGCTCTGGTTGAAGTTAAAGGCCAAGACCAACTTTGGAGAGAAGTTCTGGGCCTCAACACCACCTTGTCATTGGATGAAAGACACTCGTTCTGCAGATGGGACGGTGAGAAGAAATGCAATATTCTCATTAAGAGTGGAAAGGGGAATACCAAATGTTTTTGAAGTTCCGTGAGAACTACTCTGATCCCACAGAGACTGGGGGAAGCCACATGGAGGAGGCCCTATACAAAGATCTTCATCAAGGAATGGAAGCTAGCGGTCTGTTCTGATCCCACAGAGACTGGGGGAAGCCACATGGAGGAGGCCCTATACAAAGATCTTCATGAAGGAATGGGAAGCTAGCGGTCTGTTCTGATCCCACAGAGACTGGGGAAGCCACATGGAGGAGGCCCTATACAAAGATCTTCATCAAGGAATGGGAAGCTAGCGGTCTGTTCTGATCCCACAGAGACTGGGGAAGCCACATGGAGGAGGCCCTATACAAAGATCTTCATCAAGGAATGGAAGCTAGCGGTCTGTTCTGATCCCACAGAGACTGGGGAAGCCACATGGAGGAGGCCCTATACAAAGATCTTCATGAAGGAATGGGAAGCTAGCGGTGTATTCTGATCCCACAGAGACTGGGGAAGCCACATGGAGGAGGCCCTATACAAAGATCTTCATGAAGGAATGGGAAGCTAGCGGTCTGTTCTGATCCCACAGAGACTGGGGAAGCCACATGGAGGAGGCCCTATACAAAGATCTTCATCAAGGAATGGGAAGCTAGCGGTGTATTCTGATCCCACAGAGACTGGGGAAGCCACATGGAGGAGGCCCTATACAAAGATCTTCATGAAGGAATGGGAAGCTAGCGGTCTGTTCTGATCCCACAGAGACTGGGGAAGCCACATGGAGGAGGCCCTATACAAAGATCTTCATGAAGGAATGGGAAGCTAGCGGTGTATTCTGATCCCACAGAGACTGGGGAAGCCACATGGAGGAGGCCCTATACAAAGATCTTCATGAAGGAATGGGAAGCTAGCGGTGTATTCTGATCCCACAGAGACTGGGGAAGCCACATGGAGGAGGCCCTATACAAAGATCTTCATCAAGGAATGGGGAGCTAGCGGTCTATTGAACACGATTACCTGAACAGAGACAACCCTTGATGATGCGAAGGGCCAAATGCTGGTCCAGGCCCATATGAAAAAGATCGATTTGTCCCAAAGAGAATTTACCTGGAATGAAATTGTTTTCCCTCACATCAAGCCAAGTGTGCCTTTCAGATGTGATGGTAGAGCTGGTGGGAAGTAGATTTCCTAGACTTCAGCATCATGGAGGTTCAGTTGCCTTTTGTCTTTCAGAACCTGGACTTCAGAAGCCATGCTGTTCATGCAAACGACCCTGACCCAGGATGGCAGAGTGGCCCTGATGATCCGGAAGAGCCCTCAGGGCGTCTGCAAGGAGTTTGATCAGGTCGGAGTACCACATCCACCACATTTGCCTGGGCCAGTCTGGCACGATGGAGATCACTGAAATGCTCTCCATCATGTGAAGCAGACAAGGGAGCCATTTCCAGGGATGAAAGGTATAGATCAGGATGTACCGATCCAACGGAACCACCAGAACATTCACTGCTTTCCCTAGAGGATCTCCACGGCTCGGCTGGGGCTCTGGACCCGGAGGACGCTCCGCGGCTGGGGCTCTGGACCCGGAGGACGCTCCGCGGCTGGGGCTCTGGACCCGGAGGACGCTCCGCGGCTGGGGCTCTGGACCCGGAGGACGCTCCGCGGCTGGGGCTCTGGACCCGGAGGACGCTCCGCGGCTGGGGCTCTGGACCCGGAGGACGCTCCGCGGCTGGGGCTCTGGACCCGGAGGACGCTCCGCGGCTACACTGGGGTCTGGAAACCCGCAGAGTGCCTGGAGATCACGCTCCAGGCTGGCCCCGCCCATCCAGTTGGTCCATCCTCCAGGGACCGACTACAGACAGGCCGACCCAGATTCCTGTATATAGAGACTGGATCGGCAACAACAAACATGAACCAGCAAAGAACTTCGACTCCGGAGATGGTCACCCTCACAGGACACTAGCAAAACACCGAGGCATGCTGGGAGTAGGAGGGGCTATGCTGGGCTCCGCCTACAAGTTTTGTTTGCCATTGTCTAATCCTCCTGTAGGTGGCAATATAACCTGCTGTACTGACATACCTGTGTGTTCCGGGGTGGGTGATGTGTGCTCCGGGGTGGGTGATGTGTGCTCCGGGGTGGGGGTGGGTGATGTGTGTGGAGGGTCTCCGATGTCACCAAGGGTGGAGCGGTGCACCATTGTACATGGGTTCATTACCCCCCCCCCCCCCCTCTAGTGGCATTGCGTCATTGTACACAAGTTCATTACCGCCCCCCAGTGGAAGTGCCTCATTGTACATGGGCTTATTACCGCTCCCCCCCCCCCCCCCCCCGCAGCAGTGCGTCATTGTACACAAGTTCATTACTGCCCCCCAGTGGAAGTGCATCATTGTACATGGGCTTATTACCGCCCCCCTCCCCCCCCCCCCCCCCATTATACACAATGACCGGATGTTCTGATCTGTGCAGAGCGGAGCGATCGATCGATACTTGAAGACGACTTGGATATGGAACTACAGCTACACTGCCCGGGTATGTACCTCCAGTGTGACGGGGGATGGGGGGTGTTCCCAGCAATAACTAAATGATGGGAGTTTTTGGGGGGTATGATGGGTGATGGGACTCACTCTTGGAGTATCGAGAGGGGGGGGGGGGGTGTTGGGTGCTCACTGGGAGTATCGGGGGGGGGGGGTGTTGGGTGATGGGGGCTCACTGGGAGTATCGGGGGGGGGGGGGGTCGGGTGATGGGGGCTCACTGGGAGTATCGGGGGAGTCAGGCGACAGGGGCTCCCTAGGAGTACAGGGGGCGGATGGTTTTTTGTGTGACAGGGCTAACCCCGGGGGGGGGGGGGGGGTTCTGTTGGGTGATAGGGCTCACTGGGAATATTGGGGGGGGGGGGTTCTGTTGGGTGATGGGGCTCACCCGGGGGGGGGGTGTTGGGTGCTCGGCTCACTGGGAGTATCGGGGGAGTCAGGTGACAGGGGCTCCCTAGGAGTACAGGGGGAGGATGGTTTTTTGTGTGACAGGGCTAACCCCGGGGGGGGGGGGTTCTGTTGGGTGATGGGGCTCACTGAGAGTATCGGGGGGTTCTGTTGGGTGATGGGGCTCACCGGGGGGGGGGGGGGGGTGTTCTGTTGGGTGATGGGGCTCATGGGAGGGTGGAGGGGTTCTGTTGGTGGACGGGGCTCACTGGGAGTATCGGGGGAGGGGTTCTGTTGGGGGACAGGGCTCACTGGGAGTATCGGGGGGGGGTTCTGTTGGGTGATGGGGCTCACCTGGGGGGGGGGGGGGGTGTTCTGTTGGGTGATGGGGCTCACATGGGAGGGTGGAGGGGTTCTGTTGGGGGACGGGGCTCATTGGGAGTATTGGGGGAGGGGTTCTATTGGGGGATGCTCCCCCCGGGGTCCTCACCTCTCCCCTTCTTCTGTTGCAGAGACGTTGCTGGAGGAGGCGGAGTCTCAGCCGCAGTGGGAAATGATCGATATATTAATATTTCTGGACGAACTCTTCGAATTGTAGAAATTTATTTGTCTGTTTTGTGTTTTTGCTGCTTTTAATAAACTTTTATTTTGTAATTGGTTTGTTCCTTTTGTAGTCCCTACCCCCCCCCCCCCACACCATACACACTGCCTGCCCCGGTCCCCCCCCCCCCCATCTTCTTCATGCTGCTCCACCCAACCCCCCCGGACTGGATCCTGAATCTGGAGCTGAAAAACACTTCAATTTGGTTGTTTGTTCCTGAATGATATTTTTTTTTTTTCCATTTGAATTCCCTGAACCCCTCGCAGTGAGAGGAGTGGGGTGTTCTCTGCTTTCTCAGTGCACAGAGCTGTCAGCCAACACTGGAAACTTGCTGGAAGGAGGAGTACCGATAGGGTGATGACCTCATGGGTGGCTCGGTTGCCCAATCAGCAGCCTGGGGGCGGGTCTGTGACCAAGCTTTGCTACTTGCTGTAATATAGGTGCCAGGAATACCGGACCGGCTGAACAGACCAATCCCATGGCTGGGAACAGCGTTAGTGATCGCTCTTCATAGGAGGGTCTCCGCTACCTAGTAAGGTGAAACCAGCGAACCCCCCCCCCAATAAAATATTTTTTCCAAAAGGCCACGCCCACAATGCTACACATTGGTGTGTGGTTCCAGCAGGCGCTGAGGTGGCAATATGCCTCCATACTACCCATCACACTCCCTCTGAAGAGCGAACCAAACGCTGACTCATCCTCAGAAAAACACGTGTGAACAAGCCCTTCATTGTCTTGTCATTTTTTTTTTTTAAGTGCCCTGTTGGGGGTCTTTGGTGGGATATGAGGGGTCTCCACAGACCCCTGACGTCCTCCTTGTGAGACAGGGAAAGGGACCGAGGTTCATCGTTCCCTCCGCTGCGTGGGAAATGCTCAGAGGCCGCCGCCTCCTTCATGAACCGGATCAGTCAACGCCTCAATGATGAATGGACACAGGAGTGATTGGCACGGATCACACAGGAGTTCATTCAGAGAAGGAAGGGCTGGGAAATCTTACACAATTACCGCCCCCCTCCCACTCTCCAGCCTAAAACCAATACCCCTGTGTGCCCCCCCCGTAGCGGCTGGCAGGAGGGAGGGAGGCCGGCAGAACTGGGGGGGCACACGGGGAACTGGACAGCTGGGGGGGAGCAGATCCTAGAATCACTCCTGCTGGGCAGCAAGAAGGAGAAAGCTGTCCGCACTGCAGGGGGTTCCACGAGTTACAAGGTGGTACAGCCGACCCTCCTCCTTGGCAGGGGCCCAGACCCGCATTTTGCACAGATGGGGCCCCGTACTGGAGGGCTGGCTGCACTGCGGGGGGATCCACAAGTCACAAGGTGGTCCTTGGCAGGGCCCAGACCCCCATTTTGCACAGATGGGGCCCGTACAGGAGGGCTGGCTGCACTGCGGGGGGATCCACAAGTCACAAGGTGGTCCTTGGCAGGGGCCCAGACCCCCATTTTGCACAGATGGGGCCCCGTACAGGAGGGCTGGCTGCACTGCGGGGGGATCCACAAGTCACAAGGTGGTCCTTGGCAGGGGCCCAGACCCCTATTTAGCACAGATGGGGCCCCGTACAGGAGGGCTGGCTGCACTGCGGGGGGATCCACAAGTCACAAGGTGGTCCTTGGCAGGGGGCCCAGACCCCCATTTTGCACAGATGGGGCCCCGTACAGGAGGGCTGGCTGCACTGCGGGGGGATCCACAAGTCACAAGGTGGTCCTTGGCAGGGGCCCAGACCCGCATTTTGCACAGATGGGGCCCCATACAGGAGGGCTGGCTGCACTGCCTTACCAGTGGCCCCGGAGATCACCGTACACCTGAACGCACCAACTTTCTCCCATGATGTACCAATCCAGTGCAACCGTGTATCGGCCTGAGATCCCCCCACTATGAGGCCGCCATTTTCTTCCACATAGACTCCTTCACCACACAACAGTAAAGGAAAGCTGGACCCATCGGGGGAGGGGAGGGGAATGTCCATAGACACCAATACTGCATACGCAGAAGGTAAGGCTACATCTATGGAACGCCTCTCCTCTGTTGTCAGGCGGTTTTTGGGGTTTCAGGGCTTTTGGGTGTCAGGGTTGAAGATGGGTGTCAGATGCTTGCTTGGGGGGGTGTCAGTTGCAGAGACCGGGTCAGGTGTTCTGGGGTACCGGGCGCAGGATTGGGTCAGATTCATTAATTGGACATCACAGGACGGCAGAGCTTCTTCAGCCATTACAATAAGGTTGTGGTGCCACCGTCAGGTGATTGGGCGCTGCCAAGGACAGGAAGTTCCCTCACCGGCACAACCGTTCCCCGTTAGACAAGGCGTTTTCTGAAGGTACTACAAGTCCCAGCAAGTATTACAGGGCCACACAAACCCACACCTTTCCTTAGGGGCGTGGAGAGGCAATGGCAGATCTGAAGTGGGCGGTCTCCAGCAAAGTAGCGCTCCCTGGCACAGTGTCCTCCTGGCTGACTGGGACTACTAATTCCAGCAAGGGTCCAGATTTACATGGCAGCAGACCAACGTCTCAGGGACTTGCTACAAAATCAGAGGGGTTATGCCTGGGAGGGAACTTCCTGTCTTCTACCGGCCAGTGTCCAATCACCTGAAGGGGGCAGTATAACCCAGTTGTAATGCCCGATGAAGATGCTCCTGTGGCCTCCAATGTATTCCAAGAAAAGGATGTACAGCTAAACCACAAATCCAGGCTTCAGATACAGAGTTGGGTGTGGAAGTTGGGTTGTCAGACCCATATTTGGGGGTCTATTCCAGACACAGAGTTGGGTGTCCATCTTGGAACAAGCGATGGGTGTTGGGCCCACATTTGGGGGTCTATTCCAGACACAGAGTTGTGGAACAAGTGATGGGTGTTGGACCCCATATTTGGGGGTCTATTCCAGAGTTGGGTGTCCATCTTGGAACACGTGATGGGTGTTAGACTCATATTTGGGGGTCTATTCCAGACAGAGTTGGATGTCCATCTTAGAACAAGCGATGGGCATTAGACTCATATTTGGGGGTCTATTCCAGAGTTGGGTGTCCATCTTAGAACAAGCGATGGGCATTAGACTCATATTTGGGGGTCTATTCCAGACATAGAGTTGGGTGTCCATCTTAGAACAAGTGATGGGTGTTGGACCCATATTTGGGGGTCTATTCCAGAGTTGGGTGTCCATCTCAGAACAAGCGATGGGTGTTGGACCCATATTTGGGGGTCTATTCCAGACACAGAGTTGGGTGTCCATCTTAGAACACGTGATAGGTGTTGGACCCATATTTGGGGGTCTATTCCAGACACAGAGTTGGGTGTCCATCTTAGAACACGTGATAGGTGTTGGACCCATATTTGGGGGTCTATTCCAGACATAGAGTTGGGTGTCCATCTTAGAACAAGTGATGGGTGTTGGACCCATATTTGGGGGTCTATTCCAGACACAGAGTTGGGTGTCCATCTTAGAACAAGCGATGGGTGTTGGACCCATATTTGGGGGTCTATTCCAGACACAGAGTTGGGTGTCCATCTTAGAACACGTGATGGGTGTTGGACCCATATTTGGGGGTCTATTCCAGACACAGAGTTGGGTGTCCATCTTAGAACAAGTGATGGGTGTTGGACCCATATTTGGGGGTTTATTCCAGAGTTGGGTGTCCATCTTAGAACACGTGATGGGTGTTGGACCCATATTTGGGGGTTTATTCCAGACACAGAGTTGGGTGTCCATCTTAGAACAAGCGATGGTGTTGGACCCATATTTGGGGGTTTATTCTAGAGTTGGGTGTCCGTCTTAGAACAAGTGATGGGTGTTGGACCCATATTTGGGGGTCTATTCCAGACATAGAGTTGGGTGTCCATCTTAGAACAAGTGATGGGTGTTTGACCCATATTTGGGGGTCTCTTCCAGACACAGAATTGGGTGTCTGTCTTAGAACAAGCGATGGGTGTTGGACCCATATTTGGGGGGTCTATTCCAGACACAGAGTTGGGTGTCCATCTTAGAACAAGTGATGGGTGTTGGACCCATATTTGGGGGTCTATTCCAGACAGAGTTGGATGTCCATCTTAGAACAAGCGATGGGTGTTGGACCCATATTTGGGGGTTTATTCTAGAGTTGGGTGTCCGTCTTAGAACAAGCGATGGGTGTTGGACCCATATTTGGGGGGTCTATTCCAGACACAGAGTTGGGTGTCCATCTTAGAACAAGCGATGGGCGTTGGACCCATATTTGGGGGTCTATTTCCCATAGTTGGGTGTCATGCAGGGTTGGAAAAGATGGGGCTGGGTGTCAGGCAGAGGAGTCAGACTCGTATCTGGGGTCAAATCCAGACAAAGTTGGGTATCAGAGACAGGTGTCAGGCACAGGGGTAATAGTGAATAGCAAACTCATATTTGGGGTCGGTTGCAAAGACAAGATTTGGGTGTGTGTTTAGGGCAAGAGATGGGTGTCAGACTATTTTGGGGTCTATTCCAGACGTGTAGTAGGGTGGCATGCAGGGTTGGGTGTCATACTCATATTTAGGGGTCACTTCCAAACACAGAGTTGGGTGTCAGACTCAGATAAGGCATTTGGGGCTAAAGAGTTAAGTGCCATATACAGTTTGGTATCGGACAAGTACGAGGCCGGGTGTCAGGCACAGGGTTGGGGATGAGTGCCTGAGTCATATTCAGGTTTCAGACACACAATTGGGTGTCAGGGCAAGAGATGGGTGTTAGACACATATCTGGGGGACTATTCCAGACATAGAGTTGGATGTCATGCAGGGTTGGGATTGGGTTGTGAAAGATGGGTGTCAAGACTCATATTTAGAGGTCGGTTCCAGAGAGTTGGGTTTTGTGTTTTCAATGTTGGGTTGTCAGACACAGGTATTGGACAGGGGTCAGATTCATATATATAAGGGTCACTTCCAGACACAGAGTTGGGTGTCAGACTCATATAAAGGCACTCGGGGTCAAAGAGATGGGTGTCATACACAACATTTGATATCAGACCGGGATGAAGCTCGGTGTCAAGCACAGGGTTGGAGACGAGGGTCTGACTCATATTTGTGGTCAATTTCAGACACACAGGTGGGTGTCAGGCTCAGGGTAAGAGATGGGTGTTAGACACAAATCTGAGGGTCCATTCCAGATGCAGAGTTGGAGGTCATACCGGGTTGGGTTGTCAAAGATGGGATTGGTGTCAAGTTGGTGGCGTACAGAGTTAGGGTCGTGTTGGGTTGTCAGACACAGAGGTACTGGACAGGGGTCAGATCAAGACGCAGAGTTGGGTGTTGGTCTCAGAGTTGGCCTATTCCAGATGCATAGATGGGGTTGGGTTGTCAGAGATGAGACTGGGTTTCAGGCACAGGTAGTGGACAAGTGTCAAACTCATTAAAGGGTCAGTTCCAGACACAGAGTAGGGTGTCAGACAAATAAGGTGGTTGGTGCCAAAGAGTTTGGTGTCATGCACACAGCTTAGAATCAGACACGAACAAGACCAGGTGTCAGACTCATATTTGGAGTTGTTTCCAGACACAAAGTTGGGTGTCATGAAGGGTTAGGGCTGGGTTGTCAGGCACAGGTATTGGACAGGATCACATTAATATTAGGGTCAATTCCAGACACAGTTGGGGGTGTAGTCGGGCAATGTTGGGTTGTCAGACACAGAGGTATTGGACGGGTCACATTCATAGCCGAGGGTCAGTTCCAGACACAGAGTTGGGGTGTAGTCAGGCAATGTTGGGTTGTCAGACACAGAGGTATTGGACAGAGGTCAGATTCATATCCGAGGGTCATTCCAGACAGAGTTGGGTTGTGTAGTCAATGTTGGGTTGTGTAGTCAATGTTGGGTTGTCAGACAGAGTTAGGGTCGTGTTGGGTTGTCAGACAGAGGTATTGGACAGGGGTCAGATTCATATCCGAGGGTCATTCCAGACACAGAGTTGGGTTGTGTAGTCAATGTTGGGTTGTCAGAGTGTCACGTACCTGATGGTGGAACCTGAGATGTAGAGGAAGGCCTCTGTTGTGGCTCTGGCTCAGGGGCCCTGAAAAGTGACAGGGAGCGCCGGAGCAGAGGTGCACGAGAGTGTCTGGTGGGAATTCCGTGGACTGATGTGCGTCAGGAAATGCAGGAGCGGCTGGAGGATGGCACACTGACAGAGGTGCAGGGTAGTCAGGCAGCCGGTGCTCAGGCAGGTATGCAGGATACTGACAGGGTAGCCGTTAGGAAGCAGGATCAGCGTAGGCAAGGTCATGCGCTCCGGTTCAGCAACAAGCGGGCAAGGTCACAGAATCGGCAGGCAGAATAGTCGGTGGGTAGGCAGAGGTCAAAGCAGGCAGAAAAGTCGGTGGGCAGGCAGAGGTCGGGGCAGGCAGAAGAATAGTCGGTGGGCAAGCAGAGGTCCAGGCAGGCAAAAGAATAGACGGTGGGCAGGCAGAGGCCGGGGCAGGTAGAAGAATAGTCGGTGGGCAGGCAGAGGCCGGGGCAGGTAGAAGAATAGTCGGTGGGCAGGCAGAGGCCGGGGCAGGTAGAAGAATAGTCGGTGGGCAGGCAGAGGTCGGGGCAGGTAGAAGAATAGTCGGTGGGCAGGCAGAGGCCGGGGCAGGTAGAAGAATAGTCGGTGGGCAGGCAGAGGCCGGGGCAGGTAGAAGAATAGTCGGTAGGCGGCGGCGTTCTAGAGAGATCAATTGAGAGGTCAGATCAGGAAGGCAACACAGCAGGAGCACATGATAGAGACCAAATGGCCTTGAGGTCGAGTCCCATCTCAGTTTAAATAGTCCCTCTGGCGCCAAAGTGTCACAGCGCATGCATACCTGCCAACCGGCCCTGAATGGTGCCAGCAGGAGCCCCACGTCTGCGCATATTACGCACCTACCCTGACATTGCCCCGTCCTTATGGGCAGCTTCCGGATGCCCAACTGGGCACGTTTTTTAGGATGCCTGCAGAGAAAATGCCCGAATGAATTCTTTGGCATGAACATTAGTCTCTGGCTCCCAAGAGTTCTGTTCTGCCCCCATAACCCTTCCACTTAATCAAGTACTGTATCTGGTTCCTTCTTTTCCCACAGTCCAAGATGGTCTCCACCTCATATCTCCTCCCCATCAACAATTACTGGCTCCGGGGGACCTGTATTGCGACCTGGAAGAGGATCGGGGACTATGGGTTTTAGCAGAGACATGAAATTTAGGGTGAACCTTCAAAGAATCAGGCAGTACAAGTTCATAAGAGACATTATTAATCCTCCTCTTGACTGGAAAGGGGCCTATGAGTCTAGGTCCTAGCTTCTTCATCGGGCACGCCAATCTTAAATTAGTTGTGGACAGCCAGGCCCGTTCTCCGGGTTCCAGAATTAATTCCCCCCTTCATTCCCTGACAGACTCTTGTTGTCCTCCAGTGCCTTGGAGTTTCCTGTAGGATCCCATGGTCCTGCTGGAAGAAATTCAGGGTGTCTTGGACAGCTGGAATTGCAGATTCAGGCAGCTCATTGGAGAGAAATGCTGGATGAAAGCCGTAATTAGAGAAAAACGGGGATTGCTTGGTTGCTGAATGGATGGCGTTATCGTAGGCAACCTCGGCCAAGGGTAATAAGGATACCCAATCATCCTGAGAGAAAGCAGCGGATATATTGCTCCAGGGTTTGATTTGTTCCCTCAGTCTGCCCATTGGTTGGCGGGTGGTATGCAGATGAAAATAAAAGTTCCATTTTTAGGGTCTCACAGAGCTCCTTCCAGAACCAGGGTGTGAACTGGACCCCCCTGGTCAGATACAATGTTGGTAGGGGTACCAAGTAGATGAACTATCTCCTTAACGAAGATTTTTGCTGTTTCTGATGCAGAAGGTGTACCTTTCATGGGCAGAAAATGGGCCATTTTGGAGAAGCAGTCAACTACCACAAGATAGTAGCGTATCCTTCAGAGGATGGAAGTTCCATGAGAAAGTCCATGGCAATCATCATTCATGGTCTGTCAGGGATTGGAAGGAGCCTGAGCACACCCCACACCTTGTTTCTGCTGCTCTTGCTACAGGAACTCACGTATGATTTACAATCCTTGGCTAGATCAGGCCACCAGAACAAACTAAATCAGTGGTTTTGTGGATTCCGAAATGTCCTGCTAGTGGGTGGTCATGGCACAATTCTAGTACTGCCAGACGGAGCTCTCCAGGCACAAAAATGTTATCCTTCCACCATAGCAATCCTTCCTTGGCCAACAGGGGAACTCCCGGAGGTGAGGAGGCTCCTACAGATGCCCCTCTAATCAGGGTAATGACGTCTGCCTGTAACAGGAAAACGTTCCCAGATGACAGGATGGTATCTGAGGAAGGTGACTGTTTTGGACCATCGAACATGCAGGACAACACATCGGGTTTAATGTTCTTGGCCTCAGATCTGCAAGTGATATGGAACACAAATCCAGAGAAAAATAGTGCCCACCTGGCTTGAGGAGGTCTCAGTCTCCTGGCTGTCTTCAGGTATTCCAGGTTTTTGTGATCCGTGTAAATCAGACTAGGATGAGCTGATCCTTCCAGAAGATACCGCCATTCCTCGAAGGCCGACTTTATTGCCAGTAGCTCATGGTCACCAACGTCTTAATTCTTCTTGGCCGGTGTAAGTTTTTGTGAGAAGAATGCGATGGGATGTAGTAAGGTCTTTATCCCCTGGTGTTGAGACAGAACCCCCCCAAGTGCATTTTCAGAGGCATCTTCCTCCAAGATGTACGGTAGTGCCGGGTCAGGATGACTTAAAATGGGTGAAGAAGTAAACAGGCCCTTCGATTTTTCAAAAGACAGCCCGCGCCTCTGAGGACCAGCTGAAACGTGTACCTTGCTTGGTTCAATTGGGGCGATGATAGCGGAAAATCCTTTGAATTTTCGGTAAAAATTTGCAAAGCCGATGAAGCGTTGAATTCCTTTCTTATCTGATGGAGCCGACCAGTCCAAGATGGCGGACACTTTCTGGGGATCCATTTTAATTCCCTCTGTAGAGATGATCAATCCCAAGAACTGGATACTGTGTTGCTCGAACTTACAGTTGTGTTGAAAATACTAGCCGTCAGACATCACTAACCGGATCAATCCCTGTTTTTGGTGGAAATGATATTCCTACATGGCAAATAATTTCCTAGCCGGTGTAGTAGAGTCATAGAAATCCAACAGACCCGACAGTCATGACATGCATGCTGCTGATTCTGTGTCATTGAATCACTCATTGAAAGGGGCGTGTTCACAATAATAGCCGTGTGGAGTTCTATTAGTGAGGTCATTCATTCTTTGATAAACAGGTGGCAATTATTGCCCTTATTTAAGGAAGGAAGGCAGCAAATGTTGGACATGCTGGTTACAGTGCATTTCTCTCTGAAATTCTGAGGAAAATGGGTCGTTCCAGACATTGTTCAGAAGAACAGCGTACCGCGATTAAAAAGTTGATTGGAGGGGAAAACATATAAAGAAGTGCAGAAAATGATCGGCTGCTCAGCTAAAATGATGGCAAATGCTTTAAAATGGCAACCAAAACCTGAAAGACGCGGAAGAAAGCGAAAAACTACCATTGGAATGGATAGAAGAATAGCCAAAATGGGGCGGACTCAGCCAACAATCAGCTCCAGGAAGATGAAAGAAGGTGCGACGTTCCCTGTGAGGACTCAGCCAACAATCAGCTCCAGGAAGATGAAAGAAGGTGTGACGTTCCCTGTGAGGACTCAGCCAACAATCAGCTCCAGGAAGATGAAAGAAGGTGTGACGTTCCCTGTGAGGACTGTTACAATTAGAAGACGCCGATGTGAAGCCAAGCTATCTGCAAGAAGTCCCTGCAAAGTCCCACTGTTGGGAAAAAGACGTGCTGAAGAGGTTACAATCTGCCAAAGAGCACATTGACCGGCCTAAAGAGAAATGGCGCAACATTTTGTGGGCTGATGGAAGAAAGATTGTTCTTTTTGGGTCTAGTGGGCGGAGACAGTTTGTCAGACGACCCCCAAACATTGAATTCAAGCCACAGTACACTGTGAAGACCGTGAAGCATTGTGGTGCAAGCATCATGATATGGGGATGTTTCTCATACTACGGTGTTGGGCCTATTTATCGCATACCAGGGATCATGGATCAGTTTGAATCCATCAGAATACTTGAAGAGGTCATGCTGCCTTATGCTGAAGAGGAAATGCCCTTGAAATGGGGGTTCCAACAAGACAACGACCCCAAACACACCAGTAAACGGGCAACATCTTGGTTCCAGACCAACAAGATGGACGTTATGGAGTGGCCAGCCCAATCCCCGGATCTTCATCCAATAGAAAACTTGTGGGGTGACATCAAAAATGCCGTTTCTGAGGCCAAACCAAGAAATAGAGAAGAACTGTGGAATGTGGTCCAATCATCCTGGGCTGGAATACCTGATCACAGGGGCCAGAAGTTGGGGGACTCCATGCAACACAGATGTACAGCAGTTCTCAGAAACAGTGCGACTACAACCAAATATTCATGAAGTCATTCAAAGGAAAGCAAAACCTTCAAACATTTCTCAGTTTATATAGTGAATGTTGGAGTTTGTAAAGAAGAATACAAACACGGCCATTTTTTTGAACCGTCTAATATTCACTTTTCTTCCATTTTTTTTTAGAGGAACAACACAAATTTGATGTATTTTTCTTCATGTTGTGATTTGGAATAGAATGTGTCGTGTTCCCAATGCATTTGTGTGGATGGAAAGAAAAGGATTAGAAGGATTTGCAGCTTTATTCACTTTTTTCATCACACGGATATTATTCTGAACACAACTGTACATTTCTCTGGTTTGGCATATAATCCGTGCTGATGGAGGCGCCCCAACGTGAACACGACGTAGTCCCAGAGAAGCCGTTGAGATAGATGATGACGAAAATGTCCAGAAAGTCTCTAAAACTTTCATAGACGAAGTATTGGAATGTTGCTGCTGCATTACATAGTCCAAAAGGCATCACCAGGTATTCAAAAATGGCCGAACCGAGTGCAGAAGGCCGTCTTCCATTCATCCCCTTCCCCGATTCATACCAGGTTGTAGGCCCCTCGCAAGTCCAGTTTAGTAAATACTGCAGCAGTTCCAAGTCTCTGAAACAGCTCGGGGATCAGAAGAAGGGGGTGTCGATTTTTCACTTTGATTTTAATTCTCTGTAGTCCACACAGAGCC
The DNA here is from genome assembly GCF_062004578.1 of Staurois parvus. NCBI lineage: Eukaryota > Metazoa > Chordata > Amphibia > Anura > Ranidae > Staurois > Staurois parvus. Next base: position 51,767 of record NW_028321724.1, on the reverse strand, counting down.
GAAGACAGCGATCTTTCTTCTCTACAAATAAATGTCCGCTCCCGCAGGGAAGGTGAATGGCCGGATAAACCCTTTACTGAGACGGTCATCCTGGTATTCTTTTAGGGTCTCAAGTTCCCGTTCAGACGGGAAAAATTCGACCAAAAGGGATTTCTGCCCCAGGTAATAATTCGATGGGACAATCATAGGATCTGTGAGGTGGCAGGGTGTCAGCTCCCTTCTTGCTGAAGACATCTGAAAATTCATGGTATGCTTCCGGAACCATCAGCTGGAACTCATCATCAGAGTCCATACGCAGTAACGTAGACGTCTGGGCTGAATCTCATCTGGCAATGCTCCTGGCACTAGGTATTATTATTATTATACAGGATTTATATAGAAGGTGTGCTCAGCGCTGTACATTATAGGGGGGGGGGGGGACATGAGACAATACAGTAACAATACAATACACGAGGGGTAAGAGGGCCCTGATCCTGGGAGCTTACAATCTAAGAGGGAGGGGCTGATCCTGGGAGCTTACAATCTAAGAGGGAGGGGGTAGAGGTACAGGAGGAAGTGGCTGTGGGGAATGGGGTGGTGGGAGGAGTGGAGGAGATCGGCTGTTAGGTGGGGGTGGGGTAGGCTTCCCTGAAGAGATGGGTTTTCAGGGTGCGCTTGAAGGTGAGGAGGGTAGGTGACAGTCTGATGGATTGGGGTAGGGAGTTCCAGAGGATGGGGGAAGTCCTGGAGAAGTCCTGCAATCGGGAGTGGGAGGAGGAGACCAGGGAGCTAGAGAGGAGGTCCTGTGAGGAGCGAAGGGTACGGGTTGGGTGGTATTTGGGTATCAGGTCGGTTAGGTAGTTTGGGGCGGCGTTGTGAATGGCTTTGTAGGTCAGGGTTAGGAGTTTGAATTTGATGCGTTGGGCAATCGGGAGCCAGTGGAGGGATTGGCAGAGGGGGGTGGAGGACACTGAGTGGAGGCCAGTGGAGGGAATGACAGAGGGGGGTGGAGGACACTGAGTGGAGGCCAGTGGAGGGATTGACAGAGGGGGGTGGAAGACACTGAGTGGAGGCCAGTGGAGGGATTGGCAGAGGGGGGTGGAGGACACTGAGTGGAGGCCAGTGGAGGGATTGGCAGAGGGGGGTGGAGGACACTGAGTGGAGGCCAGTGAAGGGATTGGCAGAGGGGGTGGAGGACACTGAGTGGAGGCCAGTGGAGGGATTGGCAGAGGGGGGTGGAGGACACTGAGTGGAGGCCAGTGGAGGGAATGACAGAGAGGGGTGGAGGACACTGAAGGGAATGACAGAGGGGGGTGGAGGACACTGAAGGAAATGACAGAGGGGGGTGGAGGACACTGAGTGGAGGCCAGTTGAGGGAATGACAGAGGGAGGTGGAGGACACTGAATGGAGGCCAGTGGAGGGAATGACAGAGGGGGGTGGAGGACACTGAATGGAGGCCAGTGGAGGGAATGACAGAGGGGGGTGGCGGATGCAGAGCGGTTGGTGAGGTGGATGAGTCTGGCCGCTGAGTTCAGGATAGACTGGAGCGGGGATAGCATGTGTTTGGGTAGGCCAGTGAGAAGGGAGTTGCAGTAGTCCAGGCGTGAGATGATGAGGGAGTGTACGAGTTGTTTAGTAGTTTCTGGGGTGAGGAAGGTACGTATCTTGGAAATGTTGCGGAGGTGGAGCCTGCATGACTTTGATAGTAATTGGACGTGGGGTAGAAAGGAAAGGTTTGAGTCCAGGGTGACACCCAGGACTTTGGCATGTGGGGTGGGACTGATGGTGGTGTTGTTGGATGTGATGGAGAGGATGGGGGGGGCGCGGGCTGGGGGGAAGACCAGGAGCTCGGTTTTGGACAGGTTTAACTTGAGGAAATGGAGCGACATCCAGTCTGATATGTCGTTCAGGAGGTGGGCGATGCGGGCGGAGAGTGAGGGGGTGAGGTGGGGGGCGGAGACCGAGGGGGTGAGGTGGGGGGTGGAGAGATAGATTTGTGTGTCGTCGGCATAGAGATGGTAGTTGAAGCCGTGAGAGTGTATGAGTTTGCCAAGGGAGGAGGTGTAGATGAAGAAGAGAAGGGGCCCGAGGACAGAGCTTTGGGGTACTCCAACAGAGAGGGGGAGGGAGGGGGAGGTGGCAGCGTTATAGGTGACGCTGAAGGAGCGTTGGGATAGGTAGGAGGAGAGCCAGGAGAGAGTAGCGTCCCTGATGCAGTTTAGAAAGGAGGAGGGGGTGGTTGACAGTGTTGAAGGCCGCGGAGAGGTCGAGGAGCAGGACAGAGTAATGGCCATTAGCTTTGGCGGTTAGCAGGGATGGGGATTATGTGCCTGAAGCCATGGCAGTCCCAGGATGACAGTCTATAGTGGTGATGAGATGACATCCAAGCGTAACTGTTCCTTGTGGGCAGGATTTGAGGTGGATACAGGTAATAAACTTGTTTCCCGAGTTATGGTCCCGGATTTGATGCTGGTTCCATTGCATGGGTTCAGGTTCGTCTGGTTCTGGTGTAGCTGCAGGTGTCACTGAAAGTGCTGGATTGGCAGAAGATGGCACCCTAGGTAGCATCCATACAGGACGGATCTGGCCAGAGGATCTTTCCAAGTGTCGCTCTCCGAGTCTCCGGTCAATCAGCCCTTCTCTGGTGTAGCTGCATGTGTCACTGAAGGTGCTGGACTGGCAGAAGATGGCACCCTAGGTAGCATCCATACAGGACGGATCTGGCCAGAGGATCTTTCCAAGCGTCGCTCTCCGAGTCTCCGGTCAATCTGGATTGACAGATCAATTAGCCCTTCTAAAGAACTTGGTACTCCCACTCTGGCCAATTTACCCTTTAGGGGTTCCGAGAGTCCCATGCGAATTTGATAACGCAGGACTGCGTCATTCCAGTCTGACAGCGCTCCAGCGTCTAAATTCGGTCACATAATCCTCAAATGCCCTGCGGCCTTGCTGAAGTGTGTGAAGGGCCGCCTCGGCCGAGGCTGAACGTTGAGGGTCATCATATAATTGTGCCATGGTATAAAAAAAAAACAAAACTTTTAAGAGTAGACAATCGGGCATCTTCTTTCTCCAGGAGGTGATGAGCCCAGGTCTGGGGTTCTCCTTGTAGCAAAGATGACGAATCCCACTTTGGTGGCATCTAATAAGAAGGTACGGGGTTGCAACGTAACAAATAGCTGACATACGTTGCGGAATGCACAAAACTTGGTCCAATCCCTGAAAAATCTCTCTGATGTGGGCACTCTAGGTTCAGGAGGAAGCATCATAATGGTGGAGGTGGTTGGAGCAGCGGCCTGGGAAGTAGGAGCTGAGGTAGAACTGGCGGAGGCTGCAGTAGTCGGGTTCGTGGGTGCTGGCAGAGCTTGGAGGCGACTTTCGAGCTGCGTATAACCCTCCTGAAGACTTCGGACGGCCTGGGTCAGTGCAGCGATATGCTGGCAGATCTCTTCCAGCGGGGAGCCCCCTCTTTCAGGTTCTGACATGGCCGTTTGGTATTGTCACGTACCTGATGGTGGAACCTGAGATGTAGAGGAGGGCCTCCCTTGCGGCTCTGGCTCGGGGCCCTGGTAAAGCGACAGGGAGTGCCGGAGCACAGAGGTGCACGAGTGCCCGGTGGGAATTATGTGGACTGATGTGCGTCAGGAAATGCAGGAGCAGCTGGAGGATGGCACACTGGCAGAGGTGCAGGGCAGTCAGGCAGCCGACGCTCAGGCAGATGTGCAGGATACTGGCAGGGCAGAGTCCCATCGTAGTTTAAATAGCTCTCCTGGCGCCAAAGTGGCGCCGCACATGTACACCTGCCGACCGGCCATCAACGGAGTCGGCAGGAGCCCTGAGCCTGCACACATCCATGTGCCTACCCTGACACAGAGGTATCGGACAGGGGTCAGATTCATATTTTTAAGGTCAGTTCCAGACACAGAGTTGGGGTTGTGTAGTCGGCAATGTTGGGTTGTCAGACAGAGGTGTTGGACAGGGGTCAAATTCATATCCGAGGGTCAGTTTCAGACACAGAGTTGGGGTTGCATAGTCGGGCAATGTTGGGTTGTCAGACACAGAGGTAACGGACAGGGGTCAGATTCATATTTGAGGGTCAGTTCCAGAGTTGGGGTTGCGTAGTCACGCAATGTTGGGTTGTCATACAGGGGTCAGATTCACATCTGAGGGTCTGTTCCAGACACCGAGTTGGGGTTGCATTGTTGGACGGGTTAGATTCATATCCGAGGGTCAGTTCCAGACACAGAGTTGGGGTTGTGTAGTCGGGCAATATTGGGTTGTCAGACAGAGGTATTGGACAGGGGTCAGATTTATATCCAAGGGTCAGTTCCAGACACAGAGTTGGGGTTGTGTAGTTGGGCAATGTTGGGTTGTCAGACAGAGGTATTGGACGAGGGTCAGATTCATATTTGAGGGTCAGTTCCAGACAGAGTTGGGGTTGCGTAGTCACGCAATGTTGGGTTGTCGGACAGAGGTATTGGACAAGGGTCACATTCATAGCCGAGGGTCAGTTCCAGACACAGGGTTGGGGTTGTGTAGTCGGGCAATGTTGGGTTGTCAGACAGGCATTGGACAGGGGTCAGATTTATATCCGAGGGTCAGTTCCAGACACAGAGTTGAGGTTGTGTAGTCGGCAATGTTGGGTTGTCAGACAGAGGTGTTGGACAGGGGTCAAATTCATATCCGAGGGTCAGTTTCAGACACAGAGTTGGGGTTGCATAGTCGGGCAATGTTGGGTTGTCAGACACAGAGGTACCGGACAGGGGTCAGATTCATATTTGAGGGTCAGTTCCAGAGTTGGGGTTGCGTAGTCACGCAATGTTGGGTTGTCATACAGGGGTCAGATTCACATCTGAAGGTCAGATCCAGACACAGAGTTGAGGTTGCATTGTTGGACAGAGGTGTTGGACAGGGGTCAGATTCATACCCGGTGGTCAGTTCCAGACACAGAGTTGGGGTTGCATTGTTGGACAGAGGTGTTGGACAGGGGTCAGATTCATACCCGGTGGTCAGTTCCAGACACAGAGTTGGGGTTGTGTAGTCGGGCAATGTTGGGTTGTCAGACAGAGGCATTGGACAGGGGGCAGATTTATATCCGAGGGTCAGTTCCAGACACAGAGTTGGGGTTGCGTAGTCACGCAATGTTGGGTTGTCATACAGGGGTCAGATTCACATCTGAAGGTCAGATCCAGACACAGAGTTGGGGTTGCATTGTTGGACAGAGGTGTTGGACAGGGGTCAGATTCATACCCGGGGGTCAGTTCCAGACACAGAGTTGGGGTTGTGTAGTCGGGCAATGTTGGGTTGTCAGACAGGGGTCAGATTCATATTTGAGACACAGAGTTGGGTATCAGACTCATATCTGGTGCTCAATGCCAGACGGGCAGGATTGGGTGTCAGGCTCAGAGTAGTAGTCAGACAGGATTTTAATACCGCAACTTCTCGAGACACATTCGGAAATCTTTAAGAACGTCCCCAAAAGCTGAGAGAAGACGGCGTGTATTACCCTTCAGTGGGGGCGGAAGGGATCCTGCGGTGGGAGGTATCCCGGACCTAGGTGGTTGGTGCTCACAGACAACACATACAGGAAGCAGACGGACCAATCAGACGTAGGCGGTGACATTTATTATTTTTTCAGATACAATAAAACTCATTGAAGTAAAATAACAGCACAAAGTACAGATACAAAAATCAAGGCGTTAGTCTCCGACATGCGAAAGGGACGACTCCTGGGGTGTCCTCCTACACGGGTTAGAATTCTAGTCTAAACAAAACCCTCCAGATCCCAAAACCCGCCAGATCCCCATGTGCAGTGTCTATCCCCCTCTATTCTCTGCACTGCCTGCTGGAGGCGCTGCTGAGGTCCCACCCGGTGCTGGACATGGCGCCACCTTTCTATGGCTCACCTTCGAGGGGAGGACAGAAGGCTGGACGTGGCACCACCTTTCTATGGCTCACCTTCGAGGGGAGGACAGAGGCTGCACGTGGCGCCACCTTTCTATGGCTCACCTTCGAGGAGAAGACAGAAGGCTGGACGTGGCGCCACCTTTCTATGGCTCACCTTCGAGGAGAAGACAGAAGGCTGGACGTGGCGCCACCTTTCTATGGCTCACCTTCGAGGGGAAGACAGAAGGCTGGACGTGGCGCCACCTTTCTATGGCTCACCTTCGAGGAGAAGACAGAAGGCTGGACGTGGCGCCACCTTTCTATGGCTCACCTTCGAGGGGAGGACAGAAGGCTGGACGTGGCGCCACCTTTCTATGGCTCACCTTCGAGGGGAGGACAGAAGGAGGTAGCGCCAGGCAAGACATAACAGCTCATTAAATACTTGTATCTAATACTCCTCCTGACCGGACTCCACCCCCTCCCCGGTCACCGCTCATTGCCCCGCCTATACAGAATACCCCGACACCACGGCGGAGTGCCGTCTCACATATCCTTTCCTAACGGAGAAGATCCGTAACATCACAAACACGATTCTGTCAATCAGGTAATAAAATCGAGTAAATTTCCCCCGATAACCGGCTCTGTACAAATGTTACTCCCATAGGAGTAAACAAGCCCCATTCACCCTTTTATGGGGAGATTCCTCCGCCATGATCTGCTGTGCCCTTGGCATCTCATTAATACTAACCCAAGAAGACCAAAAACAGTCCTGCGGAGCAGCAGGATACGGCTCAGTAAAGAGGATAGGAGGCTCACAGATCTGAGGACCCAGCAGAGGGGTGCAAAGGTGACAAAGCCCACCTAGACGTAGGATTTCCTCCTTCCAGCCCAGATCTGAGGACCCAACAGAGTGGTGCAAAGCCCACCTAGACGTAGAATTTCCTCCTTCCAGCTCAGATCTGGGGACCCAACAGAGTGGTGCAAAGCCCACCTAGACGTAGGATTTCCTTCTTCCAACCCAGTTCTGGGGACCCAACAGAGTGGTGCAAAGCCCACCTAGATGTAGGATTTCCTCCTTCTAGCCCAGATCCGAGGACCCAGCAGAGGGGTGCAAAGGTGACAAAGCCCACCTAGACGTAGGATTTCCTCCTTCCAGCCCAGATCCGAGGACCCAACAGAAGGGTGCAAAGGTGACAAAGCCCACCTAGACGTAGGATTTCCTCCTTCCAGCCGGGATCCGAGGACCCAGCAGAAGGGTGCAACGGTGACAAAGCCCACCTAGACGTAGGATTTCCTCCTTCCAGCCGGGATCCGAGGAACAAGCAGAGGGGTGCAAAGGTGACAAAGCCCACCTAGAGGTAGGATTTCCTCCTTCCAGCCCAGATCCGAGGACCCAGCAGAGGGGTGCAAAGGTGACAAAGCCCACCTAGACGTAGGATTTCCTCCTTCCAGCCCGGATCAGAGGACCCAGCAGAGGGGTGCAAAGGTGACACAGCCCACCTAGACGTAGGATTTCCTCCTTCCAGCCCGGATCCGAGGACCCAGCAGAAGGGTGCAAAGGTGACAAAGCCCACCTAGACGTAGGATTTCCTTCTTCCAGCCCAGATCTGGGGACCCAACAGAGTGGTGCAAAGCCCACCTAGACGTAGGATTTCCTTCTTCCAGCCCAGATCCGAGGACCCAGCAGATGGGTGCAAAGGTGACAAAGCCCACCTAGACGAAGGATTTCCTCCTTCCAGCCCAGATCCGAGGACCCAGCAGAAGGGTGCAAAGGTGACAAAGCCCACCAAGACGTAGGATTTCCTCGTTCCAGCCGGGATCCGAGGAACAAGCAGAGGGGTGCAAAGGTGACAAAGCCCACCTAGACGTAGGATTTTCTCCTTCCAGCCCGGATCTGGGGACCCAACAGAGTGGTGCAAAGCCCACCTAGTTGTAGGATTTCCTTCTTCCAGCCCAGATCTGAGGACCCAGCAGATGTGTGCAAAGGTGACAAAGCCCACCTAGAGGTAGGATTTCTTCCTTCCGGCCCAGATCCGATGACCCAGCAGAGGGCTACAAAGATGACAAGCCTACTTAGACCTCGGATTTCCTCCTTCCAGCACAGATCCGAGGACCCAGCAGAGGGGTGCAAAGGTGATAAAGCCCACCTAGACGTAGGATTTTCTCCTTCCAGCCCGGATCTGGGGACCCAACAGAGTGGTGCAAAGCCCACCTAGACGTAGGATTTCCTTCTTTCAGCCCAGATCTGAGGACCCAGCAGAGGGGTGCAAAGGTGATAAAGCCCACCTAGACGTAGGATTTCCTCCTTCCAGGCCGGAGAAGACATCATTTGTAGGCCACTGGTAGACAGGATGTCCTCTCTCCGTGTTCACCAGATGGAGGCGCTGAATGGGAACCAGTCATGAGGCTGCAGCTGCTGAACTTCTGATTCCTCACTGAACTTGTCTCAGCACTTTCATGCACCGACCCAGAACAAGCATGGAGCAAAATGAAGCCCAGCTTCCAGATCTAGGATCTGTGACCCAACATACTGAAGACAAAGGATCAGCATGACACCATGGAAGCACACTGCACTCATTACAGGTTTCCATTACCACCACCAATCACGTGTTAATACCACAGCACCGCTCTGTGTAGAGACATCACAGCAGCCAAACTTTGGGTTTTTCCTACAATACTTTCATGTAACATCAGTGTGGGACCCGTTGTGGAGGCTGACGGGGACCAATCATTAGAGGGTTAAATATGTCAGATTTGAAGAAGAGAATTCCCCCAATCACATGGAGCAGATGTCTCACCCTGCACTACAGCCAATGAAATCACTGGGAGACAACACCAGGCCAGGAGTCCATGGATTGGGGGGGATGTTTGGTCTGGGAATGAATATGGTGGACCCTGCGGAGTATTTATACAAGTCAACTCCATACAGCAATTTCAGGAATGTTAAAAACAAAATAAAAATTGGGACTGAAATGTAAAAGTACAAAATATTGCACTGCCGTGATTTCCCAAAATGCCAGCAGGTCTCCACTAGGACCTCGTTCTTCTACAACCCCTGGCCTTACTCCATGTTATAATACCCCTACAGAACCTGGTTGTTCTCCACCATGGGTTAATTCTTCTACAATACCTGACAGGTCTCCACTATTATCCTCCAACATCCAGCAGGTCTCCACTATTATCCTCCAACATCCAGCAGGTCTCCACTATTATCCTCCAACATCCAGCAGGTCTCCACTATTATCCTCCAACATCCAGCAGGTCTCCACTATTATCCTCCAACATCCAGCAGGTCTCCACTATTATCCTCCAACATCCAGCAGGTCTCCACTATTATCCTCCAACATCCAGCAGGTCTCCACTATTATCCTCCAACATCCAGCAGGTCTCCACTATGGCCCACAATGCCTGGCGGTCTCCCACTATTATCTCATTCCTCTACAATGCCCTCTATTATGAGCTCATTTCCGTTGGAACACCTTGCAGGTCTTCACCATGACATCGTTCCCCTAAGTTGCCCGACGGGGTCTCCACTATCGCCTCATTTCCCCTATAATACCTGGCCATTCTCCTTTATGTCCTAATTTCCCCCAAAAAGCTGGCAGGTCTCCACCATGACCTTCTCCTACAGTGCCCAGCAAGTTTTCACCATGACATAATTCTCCTGAAATGCCTGGTGGGTCTCAACCATGACCTCATTCTCCTACCATGCCCAGTGAGTCTGCACCATGAACTCATTCCTGGCACAATAAAAGTGGGGTTCCACCATGACCCATTTGACTTCAGTGCCCAGCGAGTCTTCACCATGACCGCAATCCCCTACAATGCCTGGTGGGTCTTCACCGTAACATTTTCCTACAATGCCTGGTGGGTCTTCACCCTGACCACATTGCACTACAATGCCTGGTGGGTCTTCACCCTGGCCACATTGCACTACAATGCCTGGTGGGTCTTCACCCTGGCCACATTGCACTACAATGCCTGGTGGGTCTTCACCCTGGCCACATTGCACTACAATGCCTGGTGGGTCTTCACCCTGGCCACATTGCACTACAATGCCTGGTGGGTCTTCACCCTGGCCACATTGCACTACAATGCCTGATGGGTCTTCACCGTGACACTTCCCTAAGATGCCTGGTGGGTCTTCATCATTACCTCAATCCCCTACAATTCCTGGTGGGTCTTCACCATGACCACATTTTCCTACAATGCCTGCTGGGTCTTCACCATGACCACATTTTCCTACAATGCCTGCTGGGTCTTCACCATGACCACATTTTCCTACAATGCCTGTTGGGTCTTCACCGTGACCACGTTCCACTACAATGCCTGGTGGGTCTTCACCATGACCACATTTTCCTACAATGCCTGGCGGGTCTTCACCGTGACCACATTTTCCTACAATGCCTGGTGGGTCTTTACCGTGACCACATTTTCCTACAATGCCTGGTGGGTCTTCACCGTGATCACATTTTCCTACAATGCCTGGTGGGTCTTCACCGTGACTTCATTCCACTACAATGCCCATCAGTTTTGGGCTTCTTTTCACAAAAAGGATGTGGAGAAACTGGAGAGACTGTACGGGGGACAGGGTTGGGTGTCAGGCTCAGGCTAGTGGTCGGGTGTCAGACAGGTCCGGGATTCTATTTTTTTTTCAAAGATTTTAATACTTATCAAAGCATTTCATGTGCAAGAAACATTCGGAAATCTTTTCAGACGTCCAGGGGACACTGTGCCTGGAGGAAACGGTAAAACATCTACATAATGGGAAGACTTCTCCACAGTAAGAGCTTTGACAACGACTGGAGCAAACTCCAGCCAATTATATTCATTGCTCAAAAAAAAAAAAAAAAAGGGTCTGGCAGTTTCTCTCTATGTACAGAACAGGATTGGCTACTAATATCCGTAAATAATACTGAAGACTGATGATCCCGGGAACATCTTTCAGGGGATCGGGAAGGAACTGTATCCCTACTGGATTATATGAGATCACATTTCGTAAGGGTTTCCTCTGGATCAGATCCCTCAACAGAATGGAAGACCGCAGTGACGTCACAAGAGGAATCCACCATTAACGGAAGACCGCAGTGATGGCACAACAAGAGGAATCCACCATTAACAGAAGACCGCCGTGACGGCACAACAAGAGGAATCCACCATTCTATATACAAAGATAGATCTACTCCTATATATGTACAGCCTAGACAACTCCTACAAGTGTTGCAGTGCCACTCCCACCAGTTCCCGTGCCCTCTACAGGAGTCCGCTTGTGTGCGGGGTTACTCTAAGTGCTGATTTCTGACCGAGTGCCGAATAAAACAATATAAATTATTCCATACAACTTATTTCCAGTCCACATTTTACCACTTAAAAATAGAGAATATCATTTTGAGGGATCTGGATCTCCACCCATGGTGCCCTTCGTAGCTTTGGAGGGGGGATGGGAGTTCAGCGCCTGCGTAATGTTTGTCTCTATGTTGCCTCGGAAGCCCCCCTCCTTTATAAGGGTTCCAACAAGGACTTTGCGAATTGAGGACTCGTAAAGCGTTCATAGCTTGGCTGTCTCTGGAAACAAGACTTTCGGGGTTGCTGTCTTAGACAATCTGGGCAATTAAAAAAAAAAAAACCAGGAGGTCCCAGCTGCATGCACGTGCACACGTACGGGAAAGCCCCACAAAGTGCTATGGGAGTGCCAACACGAGGACACAACGAGAACCAGCTTACTTGGAGGTAACCCCAAGCAACATATGAAAGGCCCTGTCGTGTCCGGGGCAGATTAAGACTTCATGCTATAGAGAAGAGTAGAACATTTCATGGAGGGGGACGAGGTGGGTGACGAGGGGCTTCACATATGTCCGCACACAAATGCAGCTGGGAGCTCTTCTGCTGTAAAGTGAGGTACCAGCTGGACTTGGCTTCGGTTCCTGGAATTTGTCCTTCTCTACATTAATACACGTCCGCCATCATTGTGTCCCTTCTATAAGAAGTCCTCACAGATCTGGACAGCGCCTCCACCATGGAAGGTTCTCTTTCTCCTCTATTAGATCTTCTGTCTCTGGTGGGACATTTCTGTCCCGTCGCTGGCGCTCAGTCGTTCTCTTTCTGATGGACACGTTGATGTTTCTTCAGCTTTGTCCGTTCGATAAATCTTTTGCCGCACTGGACACATTCGAAGGGTCGCTCTCCCGTGTGAATCGTTTCGTGTCTCTTCATGTGCGGCTGCTGGGTGAATTTCTTGCCGCAGTACGAGCAGGCGTAAGGCTTCTCGCCGGTGTGAATTCTCCGGTGGTGTCGGTAGGTGGATCGGTCAGTGAAGTTCTTCCCGCAGTCCTGGCAACGGAAGGGTCGCTCATCAGTGTGCGTCCTGAGGTGGACATGGAGGGCGGAGTTCTGCGAGAAACACTTCCCGCACTGAGTGCAGCTGTATGGCTTCTCTTTGGTGTGGGACCGCATGTGAACAATGAGGTAGCTGCTGTCCCTGAAGGTCTTCCTGCATACTTTACAGGCGTATGGGCGCTCCCCGGTGTGTATTAGGCGGTGCTGCAAGAGAGTGAAGTGCCGGGTGAAGATTTTGCCGCACTCTTTGCATGTGAAAGGTTCCATGCCGGCAAGAGGGCGCTTTCGCTTCTTTCTGGGAAGAACGACGCATTCGTTCTCGTCGTTTCCCTCACTTGGGCCATCCTGGCTGGGCGCCACATGCAAGGCCAATCTTTTACCACATTTGGTGCAAAGAACCTTATCTCTGGCCCCTCTGGGCGGTTTGGGACTTTTGGGGCTCTCAGCATTCCGAGGCTTCTTTCTTTTAGGCTCACCGGGTGACTTCTTCACTCGTTCTTTTCTGACAGGATTGGATTTTGTACCCGGTTTCTGCATTTTATCCCTGGCAATGGTGGACACAACACGGATAGGTCTCTTCTGCTGAATACTGGCCAGGGGTTTTGTCTTTTGTCTCTTCAGAAAAAGTTTCCCGCACTTCACACACGGCTCTTTCCTTGCCTGAACATCATTCTTTTGATTTCGGGGGTTGGCGGTGCTTTTATTGGATTTGGAGTCAGATGTGATCTTCTGCTCTTCAACGGAACATGGCTCATTTTGTAGAGTCTTGTTAGATTTCCTTTTCTCTGGATGACCAGTTTTAAGATCTGGATTTGAATGAACTCTTGTGGAAGCACTTTTAGTAGGTGTTTCGTTACTAGCTTTTACTTTGTGGTGGACTTTAGCATCTTCTTGGTCTCCACAATGCCTGCACCGGCTGCATAAGTTTAAATTCTTATCAGTGTCAAAGTTCGTTGCTTCTAACATAACATAACACTTCTTGTAATGGCTCCCATTCTTCTTCAGCTGGACATTATGACTGGCGGAGGTCCTTAACAAGGCCTCCTCTCCATTCGTCACTTGAACATTAGGACTGGTTGAGGTCCTCAGCGACTCCTCACCCTTCTTTAGCTGGACACTAAGATTGGCTGTGGTCCTCTGTGACACCTGCTCACCCTTCTCTAGCTGGACAGTATGACTGTTTGAAGTTCTAGGTGATGCCTCGACTTTCTTCAGTTGAACATTTTGATTAGTTGAGGTTCTCGGTGATGCCTCGACTTTCTTCAGTTGGACATTTTGATTAGTTGAGGTTCTCGGTGAAGCCTCCTCACCCTTCTTCAGCTGAACATTACGACTGGTTGAGGTTCTCGGTGATGCTTCACTTTTCTTCACTTGAACACTATGACTGCTTAAAGTTCTTGGTGAAGCCTCCTCGCCCTTCTTCAGCTGAACATTATGACTAGTTGAGGTTCTTGGTGATGCCTCACTTTTCTTCACTTGAACACTATGACTGCTTAAAGTTCTTGGTGAAGCCTCCTCGCCCTTCTTCAGCTGAACATTATGACTAGTTGAGGTTCTTGGTGATGCCTCACTTTTCTTCATTTGAATACTATGACTGCTTAAAGTTCTTGGTGAAGCCTCCTCACCCTTCTTCAGCTGAACATTATGACTGGTTGAGGTTCTTGGTGATGCTTCACTTTTCTTCACTTGAACACTATGACTGCTTAAAGTTCTTGGTGAAGGCTCCTCACCCTTCTTCAGCTGAACATTATGACTAGTTGAGGTCCTTGGTGATGCCTCTCCCTTCTTTACCTGAGCATGATGATTGCTTGAGGTCCTTGGTGATGCCTCACCTTTCTTCAGTTTAACATTATGACTGGTTGAAGTTTTTGGTGAAGCCTCCTCACCCGTCTTCAGCTGAACATTAGGGCTGCTTGAGGTTCTTGGTGATGCCTCACTTTTCTTTGGCTGAACATTATAATTGGTTGAAGTTCTCGGTGAAGCCACCTCACCTTTCCTCAGTTGAACATTATGACTAGTTGCGGTCCTCAGTGATGCCCCCTTCTTCGGCTGAACATTATGATTAGTTATGGTCCCCAGTGACGCCTCCTCACCCTTCTTCGGCTGAACATTATGATTAGTTGTGGTCCTCACTGATGCCTCCTCACCCTTCTTCGGCTGAACATTATGATTAGTTGTGGTCCTCAGTGACGCCTCCTCACCCTTCTTCGGCTGAACATTATGATTAGTTGTGGTCCTCAGTGATGCCTCCTCACCCTTCTTCGGCTGAACATTATGATTAGTTGTGGTCCTCAGTGATGCCTCCTCACCTTTATTCGGCTGAACATTTGGATTGGTTAAAGTACTTGGTGAAGCCTCCTCACCCTTCTCTAGCAGAACATTATGATTAGTTGAGGTACTTGGTGATGCCTCACCTTTCTTCAGTTGAACATTATGACCGGTTGAAGTTCTCAGTGAATAGTCCTCCCCCTTCTTCAGCTGAACATCATGATTGGTTGAGGCACTTGATGATGCCTCCTCACCCTTCTTCAGTTGACCATTAGGATTGGTTGAGCTCCTCACGGTTTCGGCCTCACCATTCACTTCTTGCCTTTGCTTCTTCTTAGCAGTTGGACTAGTTTCGGGGGAATCGGCTAGCAGGGCACAATATGGCTTCTTTCTAGCAGGGCTTCCGGTCACATTTTTACCTGAGGTGGCACATTTGGTGGGTGTTGTATTTTGTGTGCCCTTTTGCGGACTAAATACACCTTTATCTCTCTGCCGGTTACACATTCTGCACACATGAAGAAAGGACTTTTCTACATCGGTTTTCTGCTGATCGTTGAGCCGCGTCCAGTGGGTAATTTTGCCACAATTAGAACAAGAATAAGATTTTACAAAGTTCTGATCTTCGTCAGCCGGGTGTGGCGGAGTGAGCTGGATCTCATTTGCTGGTTGCTGAATCTCCTCTTTGTGAATCGGGTCTATCTGTGTCCCTACGTCCTTTTTGTTTGTGTCCCCTGGGCCTGTGGAGAGGGGAGGCTCTGTAGTGTCTTTCTCACATACGGCACTTAGTGATGATCCTTCAACTTCCTCCATCGTCTTCATGGTCTTGTTGCATTTCATGGAATTCTGACTTTTCAGTTCTTGGTTTTCTCCTCCCAGCATGCCATGCACCGTGGTGGTTTCCCTTTCTGCCTGCATGGAATTAGGTTTGAGGTCCTGACTCTTTGTGACCAGGTACTCTTCACCTCTGTTCTCTGATTGCAGCAGAGGCCCCGTAGACGGGGATGGCTCTGCAGTGTCTCGCCTACATACTGCACTTGGCGCTTCAACCGTCTCCACTGTCCTCACCGTATTGTTGCATTTCTTGGAATTTTGACTTTTCAGATCTTGTCTTCCTCCTTCCAGAGTGTCAGGTGTCACAGTGGTCTTCTGCTCTGGCTGGGTGGCTTTAGGCTTGGATCCCTGACTCCTTGTAACCATGATTGACTCTGCTGTGGTGCTTCCCTTCGGGTCCACACTCACAATAACAATACGTGGAAAGACTTTTCTCTGCAGCCTAATGCTGTCGAAAAATTCTCTCTCAGCGCTGTCTTCTGGCTCAATAATAAAGGTGGTAATGGTGTCACTAAAATGGACGCGTTTTCCTTTCTTCCGTGGTGAAGCCATTCCTTCACATGCAGTCTTTTCTTGGGGTATCTCCTCCTCATTTACACTGAGAGTCTGCCCAGCATCTGTAAGGTCCTCTGTGGTTTTGGGTAAAGACTGAGGACTTGCAGCCCCTCCACAGCTCTCCGTATGTCCATCTCCATCCCTCGTGTCGGTGGTGTGCTCTTCAGGGAATGGAGCGGTATCTAAGGAGCTTGTGGCTCTCTCAGCCTCTGCTGTGTGCAGTGTATACTGTTCCAGGTCTGCTATCCCCTCCCCTCTGTCCGCTACACTCCCAGGTTCCTCCTCCGAGATGCTCAGAGTCACCCTCAGATCTGGTTTATATTGGGTGCCAGTTATTTGAATTGTCCGTGAACTCTGATCTTCTGATCTGTTCCCATCCTCAGTCTGAAGGCAGCTCGGCTCGCTTTCCCTTTCACTGGTCTGCACAGAGTCTGAGGAGTCCTCTGTGCGCAGTTCGGAGTGCCCCTCCCCAACTACATCCGGCTGGTCTGTGCAGACATCGCCACACACGGGAGGGGTCTCGTAGTTCCTCTCTACAATAGGTCCATTCTCTCTTTGCTCCGACCTCCTTGATGATCGGTGAGAACGACTTTTACTCTTCTTGTGTTTCTTTATCCACCTGAACGGGTTCACTCTGGGGTATCTCCGCTGTCTCTTCAGTGGTGGCGTGGATTCGGTGCTCTGCGTATCATGGATGTTCTCCTGCAATATGCTTCTGTCAGAGACTGCCAACCGCTCGCCTTGCCAGGAACCTGTTGGAAGACCAAGGAGAAGGAATTAGCAATGAAGACGTGGAGAGAACAAAGTCTTAGAACTTCTCCCGCTATACAGGGATGCCGAGGCAATTCTACTGCATTCTACCCATTCTGTAGGAGAACTATGGAGGTTCTAGGATGGTAAGGAGTATGTTTTCCACGGACATCAGACCGCAGTACGGCCCACGGACGGACATCAGACCGCAGCACGGCCCACGGACGGACATCAGACCGCAGCACGGCCCACGGACGGACATCAGACCGCAGTACGGCCCACGGACGGACATCAGACCGCAGCACGGCCCACGGACGGACATCAGACCGCAGTACGGCCCACGGACGGACATCAGACCGCAGCACGGCCCACGGACGGACATCAGACCGCAGCACGGCCCACGGACGGACATCAGACCGCAGCACGGCCCACGGACGGACATCAGACCGCAGCACGGCCCACGGACGGACATCAGACCGCAGCACGGCCCACAGACGGACATCAGACCGCAGCACGGCCCACAGACGGACATCAGACCGCAGCACGGCCCACAGACGGACATCAGACCGCAGCACGGCCCACAGACGGACATCAGACCGCAGCACGGCCCACAGACGGACATCAGACCGCAGCACGGCCCACAGACGGACATCAGACCGCAGCACGGCCCACAGACGGACATCAGACCGCAGCACGGCCCACAGACGGACATCAGACCGCAGCACGGCCCACAGACGGACATCAGACCGCAGCACGGCCCACAGACGGACATCAGACCGCAGCACGGCCCACAGACGGACATCAGACCGCAGCACGGCCCACAGACGGACATCAGACCGCAGCACGGCCCACAGACGGACATCAGACCGCAGCACGGCCCACAGACGGACATCAGACCGCAGCACGGCCCACAGACGGACATCAGACCGCAGCACGGCCCACAGACGGACATCAGACCGCAGCACGGCCCACAGACGGACATCAGACCGCAGCACGGCCCACAGACGGACATCAGACCGCAGCACGGCCCACAGACGGACATCAGACCGCAGCACGGCCCACAGACGGACATCAGACCGCAGCACGGCCCACAGACGGACATCAGACCGCAGCACGGCCCACAGACGGACATCAGACCGCAGCACGGCCCACAGACGGACATCAGACCGCAGCACGGCCCACAGACGGACATCAGACCGCAGCACGGCCCACAGACGGACATCAGACCGCAGCACGGCCCACAGACGGACATCAGACCGCAGCACGGCCCACAGACGGACATCAGACCGCAGCACGGCCCACAGACGGACATCAGACCGCAGCACGGCCCACAGACGGACATCAGACCGCAGCACGGCCCACAGACGGACATCAGACCGCAGCACGGCCCACAGACGGACATCAGACCGCAGCACGGCCCACAGACGGACATCAGACCGCAGCACGGCCCACAGACGGACATCAGACCGCAGCACGGCCCACAGACGGACATCAGACCGCAGCACGGCCCACAGACGGACATCAGACCGCAGCACGGCCCACAGACGGACATCAGACCGCAGCACGGCCCACAGACGGACATCAGACCGCAGCACGGCCCACAGACGGACATCAGACCGCAGCACGGCCCACAGACGGACATCAGACCGCAGCACGGCCCACAGACGGACATCAGACCGCAGCACGGCCCACAGACGGACATCAGACCGCAGCACGGCCCACAGACGGACATCAGACCGCAGCACGGCCCACAGACGGACATCAGACCGCAGCACGGCCCACAGACGGACATCAGACCGCAGCACGGCCCACAGACGGACATCAGACCGCAGCACGGCCCACAGACGGACATCAGACCGCAGCACGGCCCACAGACGGACATCAGACCGCAGCACGGCCCACAGACGGACATCAGACCGCAGCACGGCCCACAGACGGACATCAGACCGCAGCACGGCCCACAGACGGACATCAGACCGCAGCACGGCCCACAGACGGACATCAGACCGCAGCACGGCCCACAGACGGACATCAGACCGCAGCACGGCCCACAGACGGACATCAGACCGCAGCACGGCCCACAGACGGACATCAGACCGCAGCACGGCCCACAGACGGACATCAGACCGCAGCACGGCCCACAGACGGACATCAGACCGCAGCACGGCCCACAGACGGACATCAGACCGCAGCACGGCCCACAGACGGACATCAGACCGCAGCACGGCCCACAGACGGACATCAGACCGCAGCACGGCCCACAGACGGACATCAGACCGCAGCACGGCCCACAGACGGACATCAGACCGCAGCACGGCCCACAGACGGACATCAGACCGCAGCACGGCCCACAGACGGACATCAGACCGCAGCACGGCCCACAGACGGACATCAGACCGCAGCACGGCCCACAGACGGACATCAGACCGCAGCACGGCCCACAGACGGACATCAGACCGCAGCACGGCCCACAGACGGACATCAGACCGCAGCACGGCCCACAGACGGACATCAGACCGCAGCACGGCCCACAGACGGACATCAGACCGCAGCACGGCCCACAGACGGACATCAGACCGCAGCACGGCCCACAGACGGACATCAGACCGCAGCACGGCCCACAGACGGACATCAGACCGCAGCACGGCCCACAGACGGACATCAGACCGCAGCACGGCCCACAGACGGACATCAGACCGCAGCACGGCCCACAGACGGACATCAGACCGCAGCACGGCCCACAGACGGACATCAGACCGCAGCACGGCCCACAGACGGACATCAGACCGCAGCACGGCCCACAGACGGACATCAGACCGCAGCACGGCCCACAGACGGACATCAGACCGCAGCACGGCCCACAGACGGACATCAGACCGCAGCACGGCCCACAGACGGACATCAGACCGCAGCACGGCCCACAGACGGACATCAGACCGCAGCACGGCCCACAGACGGACATCAGACCGCAGCACGGCCCACAGACGGACATCAGACCGCAGCACGGCCCACAGACGGACATCAGACCGCAGCACGGCCCACAGACGGACATCAGACCGCAGCACGGCCCACAGACGGACATCAGACCGCAGCACGGCCCACAGACGGACATCAGACCGCAGCACGGCCCACAGACGGACATCAGACCGCAGCACGGCCCACAGACGGACATCAGACCGCAGCACGGCCCACAGACGGACATCAGACCGCAGCACGGCCCACAGACGGACATCAGACCGCAGCACGGCCCACAGACGGACATCAGACCGCAGCACGGCCCACAGACGGACATCAGACCGCAGCACGGCCCACAGACGGACATCAGACCGCAGCACGGCCCACAGACGGACATCAGACCGCAGCACGGCCCACAGACGGACATCAGACCGCAGCACGGCCCACAGACGGACATCAGACCGCAGCACGGCCCACAGACGGACATCAGACCGCAGCACGGCCCACAGACGGACATCAGACCGCAGCACGGCCCACAGACGGACATCAGACCGCAGCACGGCCCACAGACGGACATCAGACCGCAGCACGGCCCACAGACGGACATCAGACCGCAGCACGGCCCACAGACGGACATCAGACCGCAGCACGGCCCACAGACGGACATCAGACCGCAGCACGGCCCACAGACGGACATCAGACCGCAGCACGGCCCACAGACGGACATCAGACCGCAGCACGGCCCACAGACGGACATCAGACCGCAGCACGGCCCACAGACGGACATCAGACCGCAGCACCGCCCACAGACGGACATCAGACCGCAGCACCGCCCACAGACGGACATCAGACCGCAGCACCGCCCACAGACGGACATCAGACCGCAGCACCGCCCACAGACGGACATCAGACCGCAGCACCGCCCACAGACGGACATCAGACCGCAGCACCGCCCACAGACGGACATCAGACCGCAGCACCGCCCACAGACGGACATCAGACCGCAGCACCGCCCACGGACATCAGACCGCAGCACCGCCCACGGACATCAGACCGCAGCACCGCCCACGGACAACAAAGTTCACAGCCATCAGATGACCCCATCACCCACAGAGAACAGATGACATGATTACCCACAGATATCACACCACACAACACTTAAAGCCATCAGACGCCACCACGGCCCACAGACATCAGACGCCACCACGGCCCACAGACATCAGACGCCACCACGGCCCACAGACATCAGACGCCACCACGGCCCACAGACATCAGACGCCACCACGGCCCACAGACATCAGACGCCACCACGTCACACAGACATCAGACGCCACCATGGCCCACAGATATTAGATGATACCACGGCCCAGATATTAGACGACACCACGGCCCACAGATATTAAGATACACCACGGCCCACAGATATTAAGATACACCACGGCCCACAGATATTAGACGACACCACGGCCCACAGGCATTAGACGACACCACGGCCCACAGGCATTAGACGACACCACGGCCCACAGGCATTAGACGACACCACGGCCCACAGGCATTAGACGACACCACGGCCCACAGGCATTAGACGACACCACGGCCCACAGGCATTAGACGACACCACGGCCCACAGGCATTAGACGACACCACGGCCCACAGGCATTAGACGACACCACGGCCCACAGGCATTAGACGACACCACGGCCCACAGGCATTAGACGACACCACGGCCCACAGGCATTAGACGACACCACGGCCCACAGGCATTAGACGACACCACGGCCCACAGGCATTAGATACACCACGGCCCACAGATATTAGATGACACCATGGCCCACCGATATTAGATGACACCACGGCTCACAGGCATTAGACGACACCACGGCCCACAGATATTAGATGACACCATGGCCCACCGATATTAGATGACACCACGGCTCACAGATATTAGATACACCATCACCCATAAACATCAGATGAGTCCCACTCAATCCAGATGTTAGGGTCAAGGCTGATGACCTAAAGACTATGTGGAAACGGTCAAGAATTCTCAACAATTGCCCAAACAGGAATGTTCTGTAAGCCAAGTGCAGTGAAGGGGAAGCTGGGACAAAATAGATCATGAAATGGTCCAATGGCCTAAGCACAACTGACTGATAACTCATTATCTACACATAAGATGAGCGAACAGAACAAGTATGTGAAGTTCCGTCCAGATCAGAATCCAAAGTACCTCTTGCAGCAAAATCTCCCGTGCCTCCTACATAGGTGAGACACCCCATCGCCGTGACATTGTGCAACTGGATCCAGATCAGGTAACATATTAAGAGGAGGATCCAGCGATGAAAATACAAACACATGTTTGGAAATGTCAGGACGTGTCCATGCCTCCCTCCCAGTCCAACAGTTTGACGTTCCATGATAGGATCTTCAAGAAGGTGGGCAGGAAGGACTTCCCTGAACCCAAAGCTGGATCACTGATCCACCAGACCAGGGACTGCCCGGTCCTCAGGGGTAGACAAATACGTCTGCTCAGAAACCCAGCTAACATGTCCCATGACAAGGTATGGTGCTAGAACAGTCTGGGATAGGACTGAAGAATGGACTGCCTCGAAGAAGGTTACTCACTGAGCCAGGACATTCATGAAACAGGTGAGAGGTGGGCAGCTCCCAGACTGAAGGACAAGGATGAGAGATTGGATAGGCTGAGAATTTTCCGAGGAAGAGACATGCTAATCCAAGATGCCTGCAGGCAATGAGACTGTTCCAGAGAAGATTCAGGATACAACCAAATCATTGAGACATCTGGAGAACTAGAGAGACGTTGTTCAACGGATCCCGGGCTGACTGTTTCCTCCATAGGAAGGTATTCCACAATGGAACACAATAGGGCCAACACCTTGATAAACACTTGTGGTGCAGGGGCTGAATAATCAGCGCACTGGAAGGACGGGGCCTCATTGACCTCAGAAGCCAGAAAGTCCCTCTGGACTGGAATGGTAGGATCTGATGGCATACTATGCAAAATGTTTGGATGAGCCGCTTTCAAAAGAGGCAGAAAATCTCTTGGGAAAGGGAACTGGGCCAGGTTGAAGAACAACTCTGGAAACCATTCTAAACACAGGAAATGGGACAAAGACATTGTGGTCCGGTAAAGACGACCCCCATGGTCCGCTAATGATGACCCCATTGTCTTGCAGTGACCCCAGGGTCCTCTAATGTCCACCCCATGGTCCTGCAATGTCCACCCCATGGTCCTGCAATGTCCACCCCATGGTCCTGCAATGTCCACCCCATGGTCCTGCAATGTCCACCCCATGGTCCTGCAATGTCCACCCCATGGTCCTGCAATGTCCACCCCATGGTCCTGCAATGTCCACCCCATGGTCCTGCAATGTCCACCCCATGGTCCTGCAATGTCCACCCCATGGTCCTGCAATGTCCACCCCATGGTCCTGCAATGTCCACCCCATGGTCCTGCAATGTCCACCCCATGGTCCTGCAATGTCCACCCCATGGTCCTGCAATGTCCACCCCATGGTCCTGCAATGTCCACCCCATGGTCCTGCAATGTCCACCCCATGGTCCTGCAATGTCCACCCCATGGTCCTGCAATGTCCACCCCATGGCCTTGCAATGTCCACCCCATGGCCTTGCAATGTCCACCCCATGGCCTTGCAATGTCCACCCCATGGCCTTGCAATGTCCACCCCATGGCCTTGCAATGTCCACCCCATGGCCTTGCAATGTCCACCCCATGGCCTTGCAATGTCCACCCCATGGCCTTGCAATGTCCACCCCATGGCCTTGCAATGTCCACCCCATGGCCTTGCAATGTCCACCCCATGGCCTTGCAATGTCCACCCCATGGCCTTGCAATGTCCACCCCATGGCCTTGCAATGTCCACCCCATGGCCTTGCAATGTCCACCCCATGGCCTTGCAATGTCCACCCCATGGCCCGGTAATCACGACGCCCATGGCCCGGTAATCACGACGCCCATGGCCCGGTAATCACGACGCCCATGGCCCGGTAATCACGACGCCCATGGCCCGGTAATCACGACGCCCATGGCCCGGTAATCACGACGCCCATGGCCCGGTAATCACGACGCCCATGGCCCGGTAATCACGACGCCCATGGCCCGGTAATCACGACGCCCATGGCCCGGTAATCACGACGCCCATGGCCCGGTAATCACGACGCCCATGGCCCGGTAATCACGACCCCCATGGTCCGGTAATCACGACCCCCATGGTCCGGTAATCACGACCCCCATGGTCCGGTAATCACGACCCCCATGGTCCGGTAATCACGACCCCCATGGTCCGGTAATCACGACGCCCATGGCCCGGTAATCACGACGCCCATGGTCCGGTAATCACGACGCCCATGGTCCGGTAATCACGACCCCATGGTCCGGTAGTCATGACCCCCATGGTTTTGCAATGACACCATGGTCTGGAAGACCCTAGAGGGGCAGAGGATGGTCTGGAAGACCCTAGAGGGGCAGAGGATGGTCTGCTAATTTGTGTAGTGACAAAGGAAGGCGAGGAGCTGAAGGAGTGGAATACAAAAAGTTCATTTTATATCCCTGGAATATCCCTTTCTGCACCTGAAGGCAAACTATCCAGGAGTCCCCAAACATTACCAAGCATCCACCCACTATGAAAAGTCAGGGAGGAGCTTCATGGTGGTGAGGGTTTAGCGGCTTTTTACTCCAGACTTTGAGTGGCTGGAGAACTGAGAGTCCTAGAAGTTCATACTCCAAAAGTAATGAAATGATTGGAAGGAGACTATATAGACCTTTCAGTAGACTTCAGCTGAGGCAGGAAGGTGGATGCTCTAGCCCCCAATGACATCCCTAATATTAGGGCCGAACTAAAGATATATCCCCCGAAGACCATGCAGGTCAGGTGCTCCTTGGATTGAGGGTCTTCAGACCAGCACTTGAACCAGAGTACTGTGCACGGTTGTAATCGACAAAAGGACCACGGCAGGAGACAAGCCCAGCTACTTCCAGCGGCCATCACTGCAGAAGCTCCAACCATCCGCTCTCCTCAGTGAAGGACTCATTGCTGCAGCAGAAACCACTTGTACGGGATTCTGCCCACTCTGCCTTGGTTTGGCAAAGTCCCACCCAGAACTGGGTGAAGGGCCCATCAGCGAGAATTGAGTTTTAACCACTTACCTACCGGAGCTGTTTTTTTTTTTTTAAATTAATTTTTTTCATTAATTGCTAACACAAGAGAGCCAACAAGCCCCCTATGTGATAGCATGGGCAGGTGACAGGTTCTCTTTATAGAGACACTGAGGGGGGTCTATTAGATGGCAAATGTCTCCACTGCCCTCAAATGCAGCATTTCAAGCACAGAACGTACTTGAATAGCTACACCCTCAGCTACACCAGCCCAGGAATGACAGCTTTGACCCCAGAAGTGATGTAATACACGTCACTTCCTGGGGAAATTAGTCGCAGGAGAGATCGGAAGTTTCCGAAGTTCCTCCTGCTCTCACTGTACCAGCAGTCCTGGGCTCCCCAGCGGAACGGGAGAGCCTGGGAACCACCGCAGATGTCACCGGTGGAGATGCGAGGGGGGAGGACCACTTTGAGAAAACGATTGGGTGGCTCTAAAGCCACTGGATCAGCTGGTACCCAGCTCACAGCTGTCACAACAGCCAAGAACTTGATATAACCACTTGTCTACCTTTTATAGTCATAGCTTGGTAGACAAATGGTGAAAGAGGGTTTCCAGCTGGTGGGTGGTAGGATCCTCGGATACAGAAAGCCCTCCATTACCCTGTTCTAGTGGGCCCCTGATAGATCCATGATGGAGGTACAGCACTTTTTGGGGACATCCTTTCCATATGGGAAAAAATCTGGTAAGCACTGGAGGGGTGTAGGTGCAGTGGGAAGGTCTTCATAAGTGTAGGGGTTCTAGAAGACCCAGGACTGAAGGCATCACGCTGATCCTAAGGAGTGCTGTGCACCACATCAAGACCACCACATCCTGAGGGACACGAAGCTCCTACATACAAGATACTGGATCCTGAGGGACACGAAGCATCTACATACAAGATACTGGATCCTGAGGGACACGTAGCTCCTACATACAAGATACTGGATCCTGAGGGACACGTAGCTCCTACATACAAGATACTGGATCCTGAGGGACACGTAGCTCCTACATACAAGATACTGGATCCTGAGGGACACGTAGCTCCTACATACAAGATACTGGATCCTGAGGGACACGAAGCTTCTACATACAAGATACTGGATCCTGAGGGACACGAAGCACCTACATACAAGATACTGGATCCCGAGGGACACGAAACTCCTACATACAAGATACTGGATCCTGAGGGACACGAAGCTTCTACATACAAGATACTGGATCCTGAGGGACACGAAGCTCCTACATACAAGATACTGGATCCTGAGGGACACGAAGCTCCTACATACAAGATACTGGATCCTGAGGGGCTCTAAAGCCACTGGATCAGCTGGTACCCAGCTCACAACTGCCACAACAGCCAAGAACTTGATATAACCACTTGTCTACCTTTTATAGTCATAGCTTGGTAGACAAATGGTGAAAGAGGGTTTCCAGCTGGTGGGTGGTAGGATCCTCGGATACAGAAAGCCCTCCATTACCCTGTTCTAGTGGGCCCCTGATAGATCCATGATGGAGGTACAGCACTTTTTGGGGACATCCTTTCCATATGGGAAAAAATCTGGTAAGCACTGGAGGGGTGTAGGTGCAGTGGGAAGGTCTTCATAAGTGTAGGGGTTCTAGAAGACCCAGGACTGAAGGCATCACGCTGATCCTAAGGAGTGCTGTGCACCACATCAAGACCTGAAATAGGCACAGACTCCTGGAGGATGATCTGATTGGGTGGAGGCCGGAGCGACTCAGAATCAGAAACAGTCCCTGCCATCGCATTTATGGAGAAAGGCGTGGGAGTGCTGAGGCAGCCACGTGGTGGGAAAACTGGGTCACAAAGGTTTGCGTGACTGTAATCCGAAGCCTGGCTAGCTCCACCCACTGCATTATGTCAGCAGTCAGTCCAGCATTGTTGACCCCTTCCACGGCATAAACCGGCATGTAAGAGGACATAATGGCGCCCAAATGCGGGAACTCCCGTGCTCATCCCGAGCAGCCTATATACAGATTGAGTGTTCACAGAGGAGGTGCTGAGGAAATACCAGCAGCTTTGGACCAGGAAAGACCAACATGGAACCCAGCGCCTGGAGGTCACTTCCAGGCTTCCTCCGTAAAGTCCGGTCCAGCAGGTTCTGGAGGCGGCACTCAAAAGGCCAGGCTAAGGAGAGTTGCCACATAGGGACCAGACATCCATCCTCCTAGGACACTGGCAAAGGATAGAACATGCTGGGAGAAGGGGGGAGGGGATAGCACGAGGTGGCCTATCTTTTTGCCAATCCTCCTGTAGGAGGCAGTATAACTCACAGGTTAAGACTTGCTGTGTCTTTCAATGTATCGTCTTTTTCAAGATACAAGATCATGGATCCTGAGGGACACGTAGCTCCTACATACAAGATCATGGATCCTGAGGGACACGTAGCTCCTACATACAAGATACTAGATACTGAGGGACCCAAAGCTCCTACATACAAGATCCTGGATCCTGAGGGACACGAAGCACCTACATACAAGATCCTGGATCCTGAGGGACACGTAGCTCCTACATACAAGATACTAGATACTGAGGGACCCAAAGCTCCTACATACAAGATCCTGGATCCAGAGGGACACGAAGCACCTACATACAAGATACTGGATCCTGAGGGACACGAAGCTCCTACATACAAGATACTAGATACTGAGGGACCCAAAGCTCCTACATACAAGATCCTGGATCCAGAGGGACACGAAGCACCTACATACAAGATACTGGATCCTGAGGGACACGTAGCTCCTACATACAAGATACTAGATACTGAGGGACACGAAGCTCCTACATACAAGATACTGGATCCTGAGGGACACGAAGCTCCTACATACAAGATACTAGATACTGAGGGACCCAAAGCTCCTACATACAAGATACTAGATACTGAGGGACCCAAAGCTCCTACATACAAGATCCTGGATCCTGAGGGACACGAAGCTCCTACATACAAGATACTGGATCCTGAGGGACACGAAGCTCCTACATACAAGATACTAGATACTGAGGGACCCAAAGCTCCTACATACAAGATCCTGGATCCTGAGGGACACGAAGCTCCTACATACAAGATACTGGATCCAGAGGGACACGAAGCTCCTACATACAAGATACTGGATCCTGAGGGACACGAAGCACCTACATACAAGATACTGGATCCTGAGGGACACGAAGCTCCTACATACAAGATCCTGGATCCAGAGGGACACGAAGCTCCTACATACAAGATACTGGATCCTGAGGGACACGAAGCTCCTACATACAAGATACTGGATCCTGAGGGACACGTAGCTCCTACATACAAGATCCTGGATCCAGAGGGACACGAAGCTCCTACATACAAGATACTGGATCCCGAGGGACACGAAGCGCCTACATACAAGATACTGGATCTTGAGGGACACGAAGCACCTACATACAAGATACTGGATCCCGAGGGACACGAAGCACCTACATACAAGATACTGGATCCCGAGGGACACGAAGCGCCTACATACAAGATACTGGATCTTGAGGGACACGAAGCTCCTACATACAAGATACTGGATCTTGAGGGACACGAAGCGCCTACATACAAGATACTGGATCTTGAGGGACACGAAGCTCCTACATACAAGATACTGGATCTTGAGGGACACGAAGCTCCTACATACAAGATACTGGATCTTGAGGGACACGAAGCTCCTACATACAAGATACTGGATCCCGAGGGACACGAAGCGCCTACATACAAGATACTGGATCTTGAGGGACACGAAGCACCTACATA
This sequence comes from Staurois parvus, assembly GCF_062004578.1. Lineage (NCBI taxonomy): Eukaryota > Metazoa > Chordata > Amphibia > Anura > Ranidae > Staurois > Staurois parvus. The sequence continues at coordinate 23,250 of NW_028321724.1, read as the reverse complement.
CAAGATACTGGATCCCGAGGGACACGAAGCTCCTACATACAAAATGATTTGATCCTGTAGGGAACGGTGCAGTTAGACCACAGATGACAGACCAAGTAGGGAGCAGTGCACCTCCATACCAGATATCAGACCCTGTGGGGCCCCATGACCTATGGGAAGTCATTACATGCCAATAACGACAATGAAGTATCTCACCTCTGATGGTGCTGGCCTTGGCTGTGGTGATGTACGGCTCACACCCCAACTCGATGTTGGTTATAATATCTGGGCGAGCTGTAGAGGGAAGGAATAAAGAGATCAGCGAGGTGACACACCATGTACTGAGAATCATCAATCATACAAACCCCTCCCCCAACCAGAATATCCCCACACAGACCGCATGCTGGGATAGAGGGATGATGGGGGGTGGAACGGTGGACATGGGCCCGGTGATGGGCGATGGAACGGTGGACATGGGCCCGGTGATGGGCGATGGAACGGTGGACATGGGCCCGGTGATGGGCGATGGAACGGTGGACATGGGCCCGGTGATGGGCGATGGAACGGTGGACATGGGCCCGGTGATGGGCGATGGAACGGTGGACATGGGCCCGGTGATGGGCGATGGAACGGTGGACATGGGCCCGGTGATGGGCGATGGAACGGTGGACATGGGCCCGGTGATGGGCGATGGAACGGTGGACATGGGCCCGGTGATGGGCGATGGAACGGTGGACATGGGCCCGGTGATGGGCGATGGAACGGTGGACATGGGCCCGGTGATGGGCGATGGAACGGTGGACATGGGCCCGGTGATGGGCGATGGAACGGTGGACATGGACCCGGTGATGGGCGATGGAACGGTGGACATGGGCCCGGTGATGGGCGATGGAACGGTGGACATGGGCCCGGTGATGGGCGATGGAACGGTGGACATGGGCCCGGTGATGGGCGATGGAACGGTGGACATGGGCCCGGTGATGGGCGATGGAACGGTGGACATGGGCCCGGTGATGGGCGATGGAACGGTGGACATGGGCCCGGTGATGGGCGATGGAACGGTGGACATGGGCCCGGTGATGGGCGATGGAACGGTGGACATGGGCCCGGTGATGGGCGATGGAACGGTGGACATGGGCCCGGTGATGGGCGATGGAACGGTGGACATGGGCCCGGTGATGGGCGATGGAACGGTGGACATGGGCCCGGTGATGGGCGATGGAACGGTGGACATGGACCCGGTGATGGGCGATGGAACGGTGGACATGGACCCGGTGATGGGCGATGGAACGGTGGACATGGACCCGGTGATGGGCGATGGAATGGGGGGTGGGGATGGAATGGGGGGTGGGGGATGGAATGTGGGGTGGGGATGGAATGGGGGGTGGGGGATGGAATGGGGGGTGGGGGATGGAATGGGGGGGGGATGGAATGGGGGGGGGGATGGAATGGGGGGGGGGATGGAATGGGGGGGGGACTCACTCTGTGAGAGGATCATCTGATAATTATCGTTCATCACTTCCTTGTAGAGACTCTTTTGCTCCTCCTGCAGACTCAGCCACTCCTCCTCCGTGAAATAGAGGGCGACATCATCAAACGTCACCTCCGCCTGGAAGAGAGGGGCGGAGCTTCCATTATCATCCAATGCAGAGAACACAGATCCGTATTCCACCGATACCGCCCCACAGATTGTTAGCTCCTGGGGTCACTGCCCCTCCCCCCTACAGATTGTAAGCTCCTGGGGTCACTGCCCTTCCCCCCTACAGATTGTAAGCTCCTGGGGTCACTGCCCCTCCCCCCCACAGATTGTAAGCTCCTGGGGGTCACCGCCCCTCCCCCCCACAGATTGTAAGCTCCTGGGGGTCACCGCCCCTCCCTCCCCACAGATTGTTAGCTCCTGGGGTCACTGCCCCTCCCCCCCCACAGATTGTAAGCTCCTGGGGGTCGCCGCCCCTCCCCCCCCCACAGATTGTAAGCTCCTGGGGTCACTGCCCCTCCCTCCCCACAGATTGTAAGCTCCTGGGGGTCGCCGCCCCTCCCCCCCACAGATTGTAAGCTCCTGGGGTCACCGCCCCTCCCTCCCCACAGATTGTTAGCTCCTGGGGGTCACTGCCCCTCCCTCCCCACAGATTGTAAGCTCCTGGGGGTCACCGCCCCTCCTCCCCCCCACAGATTGTTAGATCCTGGAGTCACAGCCCCTCCTCCCATAGATTGTTAGCTCCTGGGGTCACCACCCCTCCCACAGATTGTTATCTCCTGGGGTCACCGCCCCTCTCCCCCCCCCGCAGATTGTTAGCTCCTGGGGTCACGGCCCCTCCCCCAACTAGATTGTTAGCTCCTGGGGTCACCACCCCTCCTCCCCCCCACAGATTGTTAGCTCCTGGGGTCACCGCCCCTCCCCCAACTAGATTGTTAGCTCCTGGGGTCACCACCCCTCCCACAGATTGTTAGCTCCTGGGGTCACGGCCCCTCCCCCAACTAGATTGTTAGCTCCTGGGGTCACCACCCCTCCCACAGATTGTTAGCTCCTGGGGTCACGGCCCCTCCCCCAACTAGATTGTTAGCTCCTGGGGTCACGGCCCCTCCCCCAACTAGATTGTTAGCTCCTGGGGTCACCACCCCTCCCACAGATTGTTAGCTCCTGGGGTCACGGCCCCTCCCCCAACTAGATTGTTAGCTCCTGGGGTCACGGCCCCTCCCCCAACTAGATTGTTAGCTCCTGGGGTCACCGCCCCTCCCCCCCACACAATGCGGGTCACCGCCCGGGAAAGCTCCGCCCTCTGTAGATTGCCAGCTCCTGGGCTCGGTATTCTGTGCTCGCCCCGCCCCCTCCCGGTGTCTCACCCGCTCCATGTCTCCTCTCCGGGGAGTCTCTAGGAGGCGGAAATTCAGCCCGACACTGCCGAGAACTACTTCCGGGATCCGCCTACTTCCGGTACACTACGCCCCGCCCCGATAGAGGAGCTCGAGGAGGGGCGGGGCTAATATGTAATACGTAGGGGGCGGAGACAGAAGTGAGTGTGTTAGGGGGAGGAGTCGGATCAGTATATCTCCGTATGTATCGTTATCTGTGATATTACCGCCCGATATCACACCGACCACATCGGAGAGACCACATGTAGGGGGCGGGGCTTCTGTGTTTACTGCTCCCTGTGACCCCAGTGGGAAGATTCCCCCCCCTCATCCTGGGGTCACCATACCCGGAACTGAGAAATCCTCCCCCGGGGGGACACCTGGCATTGGAGAAACCGGAAGTGACAGAAATACTCTCTAGGTGACACCCATCGCCTGTAATCTGGGCGGAGTCACGAGGAATACTGAGGATAAAGTCTACTCCAAGATCCCTCCCCCACCTCTTGGATGACCATCCCCCTCCCCCATCTACAGTCACCTCTCCACCCATCCCCCTCCCCCCACCAGTTGGGTCTGCTCTCCATCCTCCTCCTCCCATCTGTTGGGTCTCCTCTCCATCCTTCTCCATCCTCCCCCCATCTGTTGGGTCTCCTCTCTATCCTCCTCCATCCTCCCCCCATCTGTTGGGTCTCCTCTCCATCCTCCTCCTCCCATCTGTTGGGTCTCCTCTCTATCCTTCTCCATCCTCCCCCCATCTGTTGGGTCACCTCTCCATCCTTCTCCCATCTGTTGGGTCTCCTCTCCATCCTCCCCCCATCTGTTGGGTCTCCTCTCCATCCTCCTCCCCCCATCTCTTGGGTCTCCTCTCCATCCTCCTCCTGCCATCTTTTGGATGTCTTCTCCATCCTCCTCCCATCTGTTGGGTGTCTTCTGCATCCATCTCCTTCCTCCTCCTCCCATCTGTCGGGTGTCCTCTCCATCCTCCTCCTCCCATCTGTCGGGTGTCCTCTCCATCCTCCTCCTCCCATCTGTTGGGTGTCCTCTCCATCCATTCCCATCCTCCTCCTCCCATCTGTTGGGTGTCCTCTCCATCCATTCCCATCCTCCTCCTCCCATCTGTTGGGTGTCCTCTCCATCCATTCCCATCCTCCTCCTCCCATCTGTTGGGTGTCCTCTCCCTCCATTCCCATCCTCCTCCTCCCATCTGTTGGGTGTCCTCTCCCTCCATTCCCATCCTCCTCCTCCCATCTGTTGGGTGTCCTCTCCATCCATTCCCATCCTCCTCCTCCCATCTGTTGGGTGTCCTCTCCCTCCATTCCCATCCTCCTCCTCCCATCTGTTGGGTGTCCTCTCCCTCCATTCCCATCCTCCTCCTCCCATCTGTTGGGTGTCCTCTCCATCCATTCCCATCCTCCTCCTCCCATCTGTTGGGTGTCCTCTCCCTCCATTCCCATCCTCCTCCTCCCATCTGTTGGGTGTCCTCTCCATCCATTCCCATCCTCCTCCCATCTGTTGGGTGTCCTCTCCATCCATTCCCATCCTCCTCCTCCCATCTGTTGGGTGTCCTCTCCATCCATTCCCATCCTCCTTCCATCTGTTGGGTGTCCTCTCCATCCATTCTCCTCCTCCTCCCATCTGTTGGGTGTCCTCTCCATCCATTCCCCTTCTCCTCCCATCTGTTGGGTGTCCTCTCCATCCATTCCCATCCTCCTCCTCCCATCTGTTGGGTGTCCTCTCCATCCATTCCCATCCTCCTCCCATCTGTTGGGTGTCCTCTCCATCCATTCCCATTGTCAGGAATGGACTTGCCAATAGTGGTGGGACTCACCTGCCTTGTGGGCTGCAGTACCAGGACTGGCCAGCGGGTGCTCTCAACAACCAGAGGTTCACTTTGGCAATTAGCCATCACCTGGGGCTGATTGCAGGAGGTGTATTTAAGGCATGACCAGACCTGCAGTCAGTGCCTTGGTGTACTGTTTGCTTGGCCCTGGTTTCCTGATCCTGTTTCTGCTGTCCTGACGGTGCCTGAACTCTGCCTGTACTGACCTCGGCTAGTCCTGACCACTCTCCCGCCTGCTCCTGGTACTCCGTCTGCCTGACTACTCTTGTATCGTATGTATTGGTATCTGTTGGAGGTTTGGTTCAGTCTGTTTGCACTGCGTTTGTATTGTTACTCTGGGGGGGGGGGGGCAGGAATTTGTTTTTACACTTTGCTGTTCCAATGATGATCAATATTATCATCTGTAATGAAGGCGTTACATTCCTAACATCTGTGATTGGCTACAGGTATCCACATGGTACAGGGTGCTGTGATCAGCCCGAGGACCGTGTGAGAATAGTGATTGGCCCAGGAATCGAGTGAGAACTGTGATGGGCCCAGGAATCGTGTGAGAACAGTGATTGGCCCAGGTACTGTGTGAGAACAGTGATTGGCCCAGGTACTGTGTGAGAACAGTGATTGGCCCAGGTACTGTGTGAGAACAGTGATTGGCCCAGGAATCGTGTGAGAACAGTGATTGGCCCAGGAATCGTGTGAGAACAGTGATTGGCCCAGGAATCGAGTGAGAACTGTGATGGGCCCAGGTACCATGTTAGAAGTGATTGGCCCAGGAATCGTGTGAGAACAGTGATCGGCCCAGGAATCGTGTGAGAACAGTGATTGGCCCAGGAATCGTGTGAGAACAGTGATTGGCCCAGGAATCGTGTGAGAACAGTGATTGGCCCAGGTACTGTGTGAGAACAGTGATTGGCCCAGGAATCGTGTGAGAACAGTGATTGGCCCAGGAATCGAGTGAGAACTGTGATGGGCCCAGGTACCATGTTAGAAGTGATTGGCCCAGGAATCGTGTGAGAACAGTGATTGGCCAAGGAATCGTGTGAGAACAGTGATTGGCCCAGGATCGTGTGAGAACAGTGATTGGCCCAGGAATCGTGTGAGAACAGTGATTGGCCCAGGTACTGTGTGAGAACAGTGATTGGCCCAGGAATCGTGTGAGAACTGTGATGGGCCCAGGTACCATGTTAGAAGTGATTGGCCCAGGAATCGTGTAAGAACAGTGATTGGCCCAGGAATCGTGTGAGAACAGTGATTGGCCCAGGTACTGTGTGAGAACAGTGATTGGCCCAGGAATCGTGTGAGAACAGTGATTGGCCCAGGAATCGAGTGAGAACTGTGATGGGCCCAGGTACCATGTTAGAAGTGATTGGCCCAGGAATCGTGTGAGAACAGTGATTGGCCAAGGAATCGTGTGAGAACAGTGATTGGCCCAGGAATCGTGTGAGAACAGTGATTGGCCCAGGAATCGTGTGAGAACAGTGATTGGCCCAGGAATCGTGTGAGAACAGTGATTGGCCCAGGAATCGTGTGAGAACAGTGATTGGCCCAGGAATCGTGTGAGAACAGTGATTGGCCCAGGAATTGTGTAAGAACAGTGATTGGCCCAAGGCCCTTGTGATAACCGTGGGCCAATCACAGCTCACCGGTTTAGGTATACAAGATTCATTCATAAACAGCTTTGTGTAAATTTAGATCATGTGATCACATAGCGATCACATGATCCCCAGGCCACTCCTGAACCCACGCAGGGCGTGTGAAGTACACGGTCCAGCAAGTGCCGCTGGTCTGCAGGAGATGTACTGCGGTGGGCACAGGCCTGGCCCTACCACTAGGTGAACTGCCATGGCTCCTGGTTTCCCTGCTCTCCGCCATTCCGGAGCCGCTCCAGACCATCCGCCATGATCCGAGCACTAGAGAGGAGTGCCGGAGCCCCACCACCGCCCTATGAAAACCCAGGAGCCGACCAGCCTTGTGTGCAGCGGGAGGACAGAGACGTCCCGGAGAGGAGCAAGCAGCTGCGGGAAGGCTCTGTTCTGGGCTCCAGGCTGCGCTGGAGTCTGGAGGGACCACCGCATCGTCCACCTCGGGAGGGGAGAGACTGGTGGTAGTCACTGTGATTGGAGGAGCCGGCGCGGAGCCCAGGGGGGCGTGTCCTAATGTGTGTGTGCTCAGCTGGGGCGGGATGCTGCCAGGGTGGAGTGTCTGACTGGTGAGCACTGGAGGAGCCCAGACCCGGGAACACGTAGCCCTCCGTCATTCATGGGATCAGCTCTGTCTTCCAGGTGCCAACTAACAGCCTCAGTGTGAATGAGGGCCCAAAGAACCTGACTATAGGGGCCCTCTGCTGAAGTTGTGTTATGGTACATCTACGGAGCCCACAAAGGGATAGATGGTACAGTACAGCCGGGGCCCACAAGGGGAGATATCTTATGGTACATACAGGGGCCCGGGAGACTGGGTTTCCTCCTTTCTGATGCTTTGCCTGAAGTCTGGAACCCATGGACATGACCAAAGTATCAGAAAGGAGGAAACCGGTCTTTGGTCATGTCCATGGGTTCCAGCCTTCAGGCAAAGCATCAGAGAGGAGGAAACCCAGTCTTTGGTCACGTCCATGGGTTCCAGACTTCAGGCAAAGCATCAGGAAGGAGGAAACCCAGTCTTTGGTCACGTCCATGGGTTCCAGGCTTCAGGCAAAGCATCAGGAAGGAGGAAACCCAGTCTTTGGTCGTATCTATGGGTTCCAGACTTCAGGCAAAGCATCAGAGGGGAGGAAACCCAGTCTTTGGTCACGTCCATGGGTTCCAGACTTCAGGCAAAGCATCAGGAAGGAGGAAACCTAGTCTTTGGTCACGTCCATGTGTTCCAGACTTCAGGCAAAGCATCAGGAAGGAGGAAACCTAGTCTTTGGTCGTGTCCATGTGTTCCAGACTTCAGGTGAAGCATCAGGACGGAGGAAACCCAGTCTTTGGTCATGTCTATGGGTTCCAGGCTTCAGGCAAAGCATCAGGAAGGAGGAAACCCAGTCTTTGGTCACGTCCATGGGTTCCAGACTTCAGGCAAAGCATCAGGAAGGAGGAAACCCAGTCTTTGGTCACGTCCATGGGTTCCAGGCTTCAGGCAAAGCATCAGGAAGGAGGAAACCCAGTCTTTGGTCGTGTCTATGGGTTCCAGACTTCAGGCAAAGCATCAGAGGGGAGGAAACCCAGTCTTTGGTCACGTCCATGGGTTCCAGGCTTCAGGCAAAGCATCAGGAAGGAGGAAACCCAGTCTTTGGTCGTGTCTATGGGTTCCAGCCTTCAGGCAAAGCATCAGAGGGGAGGAAACCCAGTCTTTGGTCACGTCCATGGGTTCCAGACTTCAGGCAAAGCATCAGACAGGAGCAGGGGCGGACTGACAACTCATGGGGCCCCCGGGCAATAGGGGATCATGGGGCCCCTGTGGCCTTGCCTAAACTCAAAAAAGCCTATGAGAAAGGTACCAGGGGCATCTCATGGGGCCCCCTACTGACCCCGGGCCCTCGGGCACTGCCGGAGTTACCAAATGGTCAGTCTGGCCCTGGACAGGAGGAAACCCAGTTTTTGTCTGGAACACATGGACATGACCAAAGACTGGGTTTCCTCCTCTCTGATGCTTTGTCTGACGTCTGAGACCCATAGACATGACGAAAGCATCAGAAAGGAGGAAACCCAGTCTTTGGTCGTGTCCATGGGTTCCAGACTTCAGGCAAAGCAGCAGGAAGGAGGAAACCCAGTCTTTGGTCGTGTCCATGGGTTCCACACTTCAGGCGAAGCAGCAGGAAGGAGGAAACCCAGTCTTTGGTCACATCCATGTGTTCCAGACTTCAGGTGAAGCATCAGGACGGAGGAAACCCAGTCTTTGGTCATGTCCATGGGTTCCAGACTTCAGGCAAAGCAGCAGGAAGGAGGAAACCCAGTCTTTGGTCGTGTCCATGGGTTCCACACTTCAGGCGAAGCAGCAGGAAGGAGGAAACCCAGTCTTTGGTCATGTCCATGGGTTCCAGACTTCAGGCAAAGCATCAGAGAGGAGGAAACCCAGTCTTTGGTCATGTCCGTGGGTTCCAGACTTCAGGCGAAGCAGCAGGAAGGAGGAAACCCAGTCTTTGGTCATGTCCATGGGTTCCAGACTTCAGGCGAAGCAGCAGGAAGGAGGAAACCCAGTCTTTGGTCATGTCCATGGGTTCCAGACTTCAGGCAAAGCATCAGAGAGGAGGAAACCCAGTCTTTGGTCATGTCCACGGGTTCCTGGGCTTTCTGCAGGCGGGCACTGAGACATTCACCCCGGCTCTGTATCCATCAACGCATCAATAAAGTTTATGTAAAGACAACTTTTATTTTTTTTTTATTATGGAGGGATGAACCCCAATCAGATTTTTTTGCGTGCTGTGTCCTCCGGGGAAGACTTCCCTTCACTTCCTGTCCGGGAGACAACAGGAAGTGAGGAAATTGTGATAAATATCCCCCTTTAGACACCGGTGTCCCCACTGGAAGATTTCTCCTCTATACCTGGGGTGACTACATGACCCCGACGTCATCTCGGGCTATGGCTGCAAGGTCAGTTGAGTGACAGGGTGTAGCAGTGAAGGATTCTGGGAGATAACGGACGCAGTGACCAATCCCAGCCCCCCACACTGCCAGATCCGCTCAGCGGCCTCTACCATACATAACCCAGAGCCTGGCTGGTCAGGGAAGACCCTCCCACTGCGACATGCGAGACACGGCGGCGGTCTGACCGCAATCAGGACACGCAGGACAGGCGAGTGTGTAAAATAATCTGCATTTCCAGAAACGGGACATTTACAGGGAAAAGGAAACAAAAAATACAAAATAATGTACATTAAATTATACAACCGGAGGGAAGAAATCTGGTCCGGAGAAGGAGGAGGAGTCTACAATAAATAAGGGGGGAGGGGGCGTGGTCATCATCTGGAGGAAGGCGGAGACTGGAATCATCTCGCAGCGGAATGCATACTATGATTGCACCACTGTAGGGCACACAGACAGGAAACAGCAAGCTCCACCCACATTCAGCTTTAGTTTGACAGGCTCCACCCACCAACCTTCAGGCTACAGTAAGCTCCACCCACATTTACCTATATTCTGTGGCAGGCTCCACCGTCCAATATTTAGGATATGTTAGCTTCACCCACACGTCCTATAGACTGATAGGCTCCACCCACCAGCCTTGCAGCCACAGCAGGCTCTACCCACCAGCCTTGCAGCCACAGCAGGCTCCACCCACCAGCCTTGCAGCCACAGCAGGCTCCACCCACCAGCCTTGCAGCCACAGCAGGCTCCACCCACCAGCCTTGCAGCCACAGCAGGCTCCACCCACCAGCCTTGCAGCCACAGCAGGCTCCACCCACCAGCCTTGCAGCCACAGCAGGCTCCATCAACTTGTAGACTGTGGCAAACTCCACCTACCAATTTCTAATCTGCAGTAGGCTCCACCCACTCCATCTTCTAGATGGTGGCAGACTCCCCCCCCCCCCCCCCAATAACCACCTACACTCAGCAGAAGGCTCCACCCATTTCCTTGGAGGTGGGGGTGGTCTATCCATGGTAGATCGGAGTTCCCGGCAGTGACAATCTAACACTGATCATTACAGGGGGAAGTCTAGGAGGGATGGACCAAGTTACCATGCAGGTGGGGCAGGGAGCCGACGTGATCATTGGTACTCGGGGGTGGGGGGGAAAGCAAAGGGGTTTTTTTGGGGGAGGCAGGGATGGGGGGAGGTCGATGATCCTTTCAGCTATGGAGGGCAGAAGTCTGCGAAGTAAGGATGCTGAAGAGCTTCATCTGCCGAAATCCTCTGGACCGGATTACACTTCAACAGGTTCTGGAACAGAACAATGAGAGTTAGAAGAGTTATCCCTCTCGCAGTCTCGTGTGGGCCGACATCTTGTACCCGCGCTTTGCTGGCTCCCTATAGGGTGCAGGATTAGAGGAGCTTAAATCTGGATCATCAATAACTTCAGAGCAGCATCTCTGTAGGCCAGAGCCTGGGACCAGAGAATGGGGCATCACATGAGAGCAGCATCTCTGTAGGCCAAAGCCTGGGACCAGAGAATGGGGCATCACATGAGAGCAGCATCCCTGTAGGCCAGAGCATGGGGCATCACATGAGAGCAGCATCCCTGTAGGCCAGAGCATGGGGCATCACATGAGAGCAGCATCCCTGTAGGCCAAAGCCTGGGACCAGAGAATGGGGCATCACATGAGAGCAGCATCTCTGTAGGCCAAAGCCTGGGACCAGAGAATGGGGCATCACATGAGAGCAGCATCTCTGTAGACCAGAGCATGGGGCATCACATGAGAGCAGCATCCCTGTAGGCCAGAGCATGGGGCATCACATGAGAGCAGCATCTCTGTAGGCCAAAGCCTGGGACCAGAGAATGGGGCATCACATGAGAGCAGCATCTCTGTAGGCCAGAGCCTGGGGCATCACATGAGAGCAGCATCTCTGTAGGCCCAGAGCCTGGGGCATCACATGAGAGCATCTCTCTAGGCCAGAGCCTGGGACCAGAGCATGGGGCATCACATGAGAGCAGCATCTCTGTAGGCCAAAGCCTGGGACCAGAGAATGGGGCATCACATGAGAGCAGCATCCCTGTAGGCTAGAGCATGGGGCATCACATGAGAGCAGCATCTCTGTAGGCCAGAGCCTGGGACCAGAGAATGGGGCATCACATGAGAGCAGCATCTCTGTAGGCCAGAGCCTGGGACCAGAACATGGGGCATCACATGAGAGCAGCATCTCTGTAGGCCAGAGCCTGGGACCAGAGCATGGGGCATCACATGAGAGCAGCATCTCTGTAGGCCTGAGCATGGGGCATCACATGAGAGCAACATCTCTGTAGGCCTGAGCATGGGACATCACATGAGAGCAACATCTCTGTAGGCCAGAGCATGGGGCATCACATGAGAGCAGCATCTCTGTAGGCCAGAGCCTGGGACCAGAGCATGGGACATCACATGAGAGCAGCATCTCTGTAGGCCAGAGCCTGGGACCAGAGCATGGGGCATCACATGAGAACAGCATCTCTGTAGGCCAGAGCCTGGGACCAGAGCATGGGGCATCACATGAGAACAGCATCTCTGTAGGCCAGAGCCTGGGACCAGAGCATGGGGCATCACGAGAACAGCATCTCTGTAAGCCAGAGCCTGGGACCAGAGCATGGGGCATCACATGAGAACAGCATCTCTGTAGGCCAGAGCATGGGGCATCACATGAGAACAGCATCTCTGTAGGCCAGAGCCTGGGATGTCACAGAGGAGCAGCAACTCTCTAGGCCAGAGCCTGGGATGTCACAGAGGAGCAGCAACTCTCTAGGCCAGAGCCTGGGATGTCACAGAGGAGCAGCAACTCTCTAGGCCAGAGCCTGGGATGTCACAGAGGAGCAGCAACTCTCTAGGCCAGAGCCTGGGATGTCACAGAGGAGCAGCAACTCTCTAGGCCAGAGCCTGGGATGTCACAGAGGAGCAGCAACTCTCTAGGCCAGAGCCTGGGATGTCACAGAGGAGCAGCAACTCTCTAGGCCAGAGCCTGGGACCAGAGCCTGGGACATCACGAGAGCAGCATCTCTGTAGGCCAAAGCCTGGGACCAGAGCACGGGGCATCACATGAGAGCAGCATCTCTGTAGGCCAGAGCCTGGGACCAGAGCATGGGGCATCACATGAGAGCAGCATCTCTGTAGGCCTGAGCATGGGGCATCACATGAGAGCAACATCTCTGTAGGCCTGAGCCTGGGACATCACATGAGAGCAGCATCTCTGTAGGCCAGAGCCTGGGACCAGAGCATGGGGCATCACATGAGAACAGCATCTCTGTAGGCCAGAGCCTGGGACCAGAGCATGGGGCATCACATGAGAACAGCATCTCTGTAGGCCAGAGCCTGGGACCAGAGCATGGGGCATCACATGAGAACAGCATCTCTGTAGGCCAGAGCCTGGGACCAGAGCATGGGGCATCACGAGAACAGCATCTCTGTAGGCCAGAGCCTGGGACCAGAGCATGGGGCATCACATGAGAACAGCATCTCTGTAGGCCAGAGCATGGGGCATCACATGAGAACAGCATCTCTGTAGGCCAGAGCCTGGGATGTCACAGAGGAGCAGCAACTCTCTAGGCCAGAGCCTGGGACATCACATGAGAGCAGCATCTCTGTAGGCCAAAGCCTGGGACCAGAGCACGGGGCATCACATGAGAGCAGCATCTCTGTAGGCCAAAGCCTGGGACCAGAGCACGGGGCATCACATGAGAGCAGCATCTCTGTAGGCCAGAGCCTGGGACCAGAGCATGGGGCATCACATGAGAGCAGCATCTCTGTAGGCCAGAGCATGGGGCATCACATGAGAGCAGCATCTCTGTAGGCCAGAGCATGGGGCATCACATGAGAGCAGCATCTCTGTAGGCCAGAGCATGGGGCATCACATGAGAGCAGCATCTCTGTAGGCCAGAGCATGGGGCATCACATGAGAGCAGCATCTCTGTAGGCCAGAGCATGGGGCATCACATGAGAGCAGCATCTCTGTAGGCCAGAGCATGGGGCATCACATGAGAGCAGCATCTCTGTAGGCCAGAGCATGGGGCATCACATGAGAGCAGCATCTCTGTAGGCCAGAGCATGGGGCATCACATGAGAGCAGCATCTCTGTAGGCCAGAGCATGGGGCATCACATGAGAGCAGCATCTCTGTAGGCCAGAGCATGGGGCATCACATGAGAGCAGCATCTCTGTAGGCCAGAGCATGGGGCATCACGAGAGCAGCATCTCTGTAGGCCAGAGCCTGGGACCAGAGCATGGGGCATCACATGAGAGCAGCATCTCTGTAGGCCAGAGCATGGGGCATCACATGAGAGCAGCATCTCTGTAGGCCAGAGCATGGGGCATCACATGAAAGCAGCATCTCTGTAGGCCAGAGCATGGGGCATCACATGAAAGCAGCATCTCTGTAGGCCAGAGCATGGGGCATCACATGAAAGCAGCATCTCTGTAGGCCAGAGCCTGGGACCAGAGCATGGGGCATCACATGAGAACAGCATCTCTGTAGGCCAGAGCCTGGGGCCAGAGCATGGGGCATCACATGAGAGCAGCATCTCTGTAGGCCAGAGCATGGGGCATCACATGAGAGCAGCATCTCTGTAGGCCAGAGCATGGGGCATCACATGAGAGCAGCATCTCTGTAGGCCAGAACATGGGGCATCACGAGAGCAGCATCTCTGTAGGCCAGAACATGGGGCATCACGAGAGCAGCATCTCTGTAGGCCAGAGCCTGGGACCAGAGCATGGGGCATCACATGAGAGCAGCATCTCTGTAGGCCAGAGCCTGGGACCAGAGCATGGGGCATCACATGAGAGCAGCATCTCTGTAGGCCAGAGCCTGGGGCATCACATGAGAGCAGCATCTCTGTAGGCCAGAGCCTGGGACCAGAGCATGGGGCATCACATGAGAACAGCAGCTCTGTAGGCCAGAGCCTGGGACCAGAGCATGGGGCATCACACGAGAGCAGCATCTCTGTAGGCCAGAGCCTGGGACCAGAGCATGGGGCATCACATGAGAGCAGCATCTCTGTAGGCCAAAACCTGGGATGTCACATAGGAACAGCATCTCTGTAGGCCAGAGCCAGGGACCAGAGCATGGGGCATCACATGAGAGCAGCATCTCTGTAGGCCAGAGCATGGGGCATCACATGAGAGCAGCATCTCTGTAGGCCAGAGCATGGGGCATCACATGAGAGCAGCATCTCTGTAGGCCAGAGCATGGGGCATCACATGAGAGCAGCATCTCTGTAGGCCAGAGCATGGGGCATCACATGAGAGCAGCATCTCTGTAGGCCAGAGCATGGGGCATCACGAGAGCAGCATCTCTGTAGGCCAGAGCCTGGGACCAGAGCATGGGGCATCACATGAGAGCAGCATCTCTGTAGGCCAGAGCATGGGGCATCACATGAGAGCAGCATCTCTGTAGGCCAGAGCATGGGGCATCACATGAAAGCAGCATCTCTGTAGGCCAGAGCATGGGGCATCACATGAAAGCAGCATCTCTGTAGGCCAGAGCATGGGGCATCACATGAAAGCAGCATCTCTGTAGGCCAGAGCCTGGGACCAGAGCATGGGGCATCACATGAGAACAGCATCTCTGTAGGCCAGAGCCTGGGACCAGAGCATGGGGCATCACATGAGAGCAGCATCTCTGTAGGCCAGAGCATGGGGCATCACATGAGAGCAGCATCTCTGTAGGCCAGAGCATGGGGCATCACATGAGAGCAGCATCTCTGTAGGCCAGAACATGGGGCATCACGAGAGCAGCATCTCTGTAGGCCAGAACATGGGGCATCACGAGAGCAGCATCTCTGTAGGCCAGAGCCTGGGACCAGAGCATGGGGCATCACATGAGAGCAGCATCTCTGTAGGCCAGAGCCTGGGACCAGAGCATGGGGCATCACATGAGAACAGCATCTCTGTAGGCCAGAGCCTGGGGCATCACATGAGAGCAGCATCTCTGTAGGCCAGAGCCTGGGACCAGAGCATGGGGCATCACATGAGAACAGCATCTCTGTAGGCCAGAGCCTGGGACCAGAGCATGGGGCATCACACGAGAGCAGCATCTCTGTAGGCCAGAGCCTGGGACCAGAGCATGGGGCATCACATGAGAGCAGCATCTCTGTAGGCCAAAACCTGGGATGTCACATAGGAACAGCATCTCTGTAGGCCAGAGCCAGGGACCAGAGCATGGGGCATCACATGAGAGCAGCATCTCTGTAGGCCAGAGCATGGGGCATCACATGAGAGCAGCATCTCTGTAGGCCAGAGCATGGGGCATCACATGAGAGCAGCATCTCTGTAGGCCAGAGCATGGGGCATCACATGAGAGCAGCATCTCTGTAGGCCAGAGCATGGGGCATCACATGAGAGCAGCATCTCTGTAGGCCAGAGCATGGGGCATCACATGAGAGCAGCATCTCTGTAGGCCAGAGAATGGGGCATCACATGAGAGCAGCATCTCTGTAGGCCAGAGCATGGGGCATCACGAGAGCAGCATCTCTGTAGGCCAGAGCCTGGGACCAGAGCATGGGGCATCACATGAGAGCAGCATCTCTGTAGGCCAGAGCATGGGGCATCACATGAGAGCAGCATCTCTGTAGGCCAGAGCATGGGGCATCACATGAAAGCAGCATCTCTGTAGGCCAGAGCCTGGGACCAGAGCATGGGGCATCACATGAGAACAGCATCTCTGTAGGCCAGAGCCTGGGACCAGAGCATGGGGCATCACATGAGAGCAGCATCTCTGTAGGCCAGAGCATTGGGCATCACATGAGAGCAGCATCTCTGTAGGCCAGAGCATGGGGCATCACATGAGAGCAGCATCTCTGTAGGCCAGAACATGGGGCATCACGAGAGCAGCATCTCTGTAGGCCAGAACATGGGGCATCACGAGAGCAGCATCTCTGTAGGCCAGAACATGGGGCATCACGAGAGCAGCATCTCTGTGGACCAGAGCATGGGGCATCACATGAGAGCAGCATCTCTGTAGGCCAGAGCCTGGGACCAGAGCATGGGGCATCACATGAGAGCAGCATCTCTGTAGGCCAGAGCCTGGGGCATCACATGAGAGCAGCATCTCTGTAGGCCAGAGCCTGGGACCAGAGCATGGGGCATCACATGAGAACAGCATCTCTGTAGGCCAGAGCCTGGGACCAGAGCATGGGGCATCACACGAGAGAAGCATCTCTGTAGGCCAGAGCCTGGGACCAGAGCATGGGGCATCACATGAGAGCAGCATCTCTGTAGGCCAAAACCTGGGATGTCACATAGGAACAGCATCTCTGTAGGCCAGAGCCAGGGACCAGAGCATGGGGCATCACATGAGAGCAGCATCTCTGTAGGCCAGAGCATGGGGCATCACATGAGAGCAGCATCTCTGTAGGCCAGAGCATGGGGCATCACATGAGAGCAGCATCTCTGTAGGCCAGAGCATGGGGCATCACATGAGAGCAGCATCTCTGTAGGCCAGAGCATGGGGCATCACATGAGAGCAGCATCTCTGTAGGCCAGAGAATGGGGCATCACATGAGAGCAGCATCTCTGTAGGCCAGAGCATGGGGCATCACGAGAGCAGCATCTCTGTAGGCCAGAGCCTGGGACCAGAGCATGGGGCATCACATGAGAGCAGCATCTCTGTAGGCCAGAGCATGGGGCATCACATGAGAGCAGCATCTCTGTAGGCCAGAGCATGGGGCATCACATGAAAGCAGCATCTCTGTAGGCCAGAGCCTGGGACCAGAGCATGGGGCATCACATGAGAACAGCATCTCTGTAGGCCAGAGCCTGGGACCAGAGCATGGGGCATCACATGAGAGCAGCATCTCTGTAGGCCAGAGCATGGGGCATCACATGAGAGCAGCATCTCTGTAGGCCAGAGCATGGGGCATCACATGAGAGCAGCATCTCTGTAGGCCAGAGCATGGGGCATCACATGAGAGCAGCATCTCTGTAGGCCAGAACATGGGGCATCACAAGAGCAGCATCTCTGTAGGCCAGAACATGGGGCATCACGAGAGCAGCATCTCTGTAGGCCAGAGCCTGGGACCAGAGCATGGGGCATCACATGAGAGCAGCATCTCTGTAGGCCAGAGCCTGGGACCAGAGCATGGGGCATCACATGAGAGCAGCATCTCTGTAGGCCAGAGCCTGGGACCAGAGCATGGGGCATCACATGAGAGCAGCATCTCTGTAGGCCAGAGCCTGGGGCATCACATGAGAGCAGCATCTCTGTAGGCCAGAGCCTGGGACCAGAGCATGGGGCATCACATGAGAACAGCATCTCTGTAGGCCAGAGCCTGGGACCAGAGCATGGGGCATCACACGAGAGCAGCATCTCTGTAGGCCAGAGCCTGGGACCAGAGCATGGGGCATCACATGAGAGCAGCATCTCTGTAGGCCAAAACCTGGGATGTCACATAGGAACAGCATCTCTGTAGGCCAGAGCCAGGGACCAGAGCATGGGGCATCACATGAGAGCAGCATCTCTGTAGGCCAGAGCATGGGGCATCACATGAGAGCAGCATCTCTGTAGGCCAGAGCATGGGGCATCACATGAGAGCAGCATCTCTGTAGGCCAGAGCATGGGGCATCACATGAGAGCAGCATCTCTGTAGGCCAGAGCATGGGGCATCACATGAGAGCAGCATCTCTGTAGGCCAGAGCATGGGGCATCACATGAGAGCAGCATCTCTGTAGGCCAGAGCATGGGGCATCACATGAGAGCAGCATCTCTGTAGGCCAGAGAATGGGGCATCACATGAGAGCAGCATCTCTGTAGGCCAGAGCATGGGGCATCACGAGAGCAGCATCTCTGTAGGCCAGAGCCTGGGACCAGAGCATGGGGCATCACATGAGAGCAGCATCTCTGTAGGCCAGAGCATGGGGCATCACATGAGAGCAGCATCTCTGTAGGCCAGAGCATGGGGCATCACATGAAAGCAGCATCTCTGTAGGCCAGAGCCTGGGACCAGAGCATGGGGCATCACATGAGAACAGCATCTCTGTAGGCCAGAGCCTGGGACCAGAGCATGGGGCATCACATGAGAGCAGCATCTCTGTAGGCCAGAGCATGGGGCATCACATGAGAGCAGCATCTCTGTAGGCCAGAGCATGGGGCATCACATGAGAGCAGCATCTCTGTAGGCCAGAGCATGGGGCATCACATGAGAGCAGCATCTCTGTAGGCCAGAGCATGGGGCATCACATGAGAGCAGCATCTCTGTAGGCCAGAGCATGGGGCATCACATGAGAGCAGCATCTCTGTAGGCCAGAGCATGGGGCATCACATGAGAGCAGCATCTCTGTAGGCCAGAACATGGGGCATCACGAGAGCAGCATCTCTGTAGGCCAGAACATGGGGCATCACGAGAGCAGCATCTCTGTAGGCCAGAACATGGGGCATCACGAGAGCAGCATCTCTGTAGGCCAGAGCCTGGGACCAGAGCATGGGGCATCACATGAGAGCAGCATCTCTGTAGGCCAGAGCCTGGGACCAGAGCATGGGGCATCACATGAGAGCAGCATCTCTGTAGGCCAGAGCCTGGGGCATCACATGAGAGCAGCATCTCTGTAGGCCAGAGCCTGGGACCAGAGCATGGGGCATCACATGAGAACAGCATCTCTGTAGGCCAGAGCCTGGGACCAGAGCATGGGGCATCACACGAGAGCAGCATCTCTGTAGGCCAGAGCCTGGGACCAGAGCATGGGGCATCACATGAGAGCAGCATCTCTGTAGGCCAAAACCTGGGATGTCACATAGGAACAGCATCTCTGTAGGCCAGAGCCAGGGACCAGAGCATGGGGCATCACATGAGAGCAGCATCTCTGTAGGCCAGAGCCTTGGACCAGAGTATGGAACATCACATGGGAATGTCATCTTTGTAGGCTGAAGCCTGGGATCAGTGCATGGAAAGTCTTTTGGAACCATCCTCTCTGTAGGCCGGAGCCTGGAACCAGACCATGGGATGTCACATGGGAGCAGCACCTGTGTAGGTTGGGGCCCGGGGACAAGCATGGGATGTCACATAGGGGCACTAACTCGGTAGGCCAGAGCCTTGGACAAGAGCATGGGAAATCGCTTAGGAGCACCATCTCTGTAGGCCGGAGCCTTGGACCAGAGCATGGGACGTCACATGGGAATATAATCTTTGTAGGCTGGAGCTTGCGACCAAAGGGTGGGATATCACATCAGAGCTAATGTTGTATGTACAGGAAGGGGATGTGTGTGTGAGTATGCCAGGCCTTCAGAGATGCCATCAGTATTCAGGTAGGAGTCAGTCAGTGACATCAGCTATTGAAAAAATAAAAATCAGAATTTACCTGCAGCAAATCCCGACCTGTGGCGTTGAGTTTGGGAACAACGTTGACTAGAGAGGTGGTAGCTGGATACATGGGGTACGGCTGGGAGCAAACAGAAAGAGGTCAGATGGAGCATCTTGTAGACACAAACAATTCAGAAGATACACTATAGAACCAAAGACACCGATCATTACACCTATATCAGTTTGCTGGACCCCCCCATTCCAGCAACAGATGACTTTCCAGATATGATGGAGCTCAGATGTCTCCAGTGAAGAGTCCTGGTAATACTCCATCATACAAAGACATTGGAGAAAATTGCACTCTTCCAGCTTTGTGGTAAGTTTGATGAAGACCCTTTTCTGTCCCCCCATGACTGTCCTCCGTGTACAAAGCCAGCTCCATAAAAACATGGATGACCAGTTGATGAAGACCCTTTTCTGTTCCCCCCATGACTGTCCCCCATGTACAAAGCTGGCTCCATAAAGACATGGATGACCAGCTTGATGAAGACCCTTTTCTGTCCCCCATGACTGTCCCCTGTGTACAAAGCCAGCTCCATAAAGACATGGATGACCAGTTTGGTGAAGACCCTTTTCTGTTCCCCCATGACTGTCCCCCATGTACAAAGCTGGCTCCATAAAGACATGGATGACCAGTTTGATGAAGACCCTTTTCTGTCCCCCATGACTGTCCCCTGTGTACAAAGCCAGCTCCATAAAGACATAGATGACCAGTTTGGTGAAGACCCTTTTCTGTCCCCCATGACTGTCCCCTGTGTACAAAGCCAGCTCCATAAAGACATGGATGACCAGTCTGATGAAGACCCTTTTCTGTCCCCCATGACTGTCCCGTGTACAAAGCCAGCTCCATAAAGACATAGATGACCAGTTTGGTGAAGACCCTTTTCTGTCCCCCATGACTGTCCCCTGTGTACAACGCCGGCTCCATGAAGACATGGATGATCTGTTTGGTGTGAAGGAACTCGAGTGTCCTGTACAGAGCCCTGACCTCAACCCTACTTTTGAAAGACCTTTGGTCTTCTCACCCAACATCAGTCCCTGTCCTTCACCCTAGGAAATACTTTCGGTATGAGGTTTTCTCATCCCAAAAGTGTTCAGTAAATTGGAGGTCATGGAGGAACTCGAGTGTCCTACACAGAGCCCTGACCTCAACCCTACTGAACACCTTTGGGATGAATTGGAATGCTCATGGTCTTCCAACACAAGTACCTGACCTCACAATGGGCACAAATGCCCTCAGACACCTTCCAACATCTTGAGGAAAGTCTTCCCAGAAGAGTGGAGGATGTTCGAGCCACAAAGGGGGACAACTCCATATGAATGGCCATGGTTTTTTTATTCCAACAAAATCCTCTAGATGTGATGATTTGGGGTTCACAGATGATGGGCCATGTAGAGTAAATGTTGAGATCCTGGGGTGGGAAATGTCTGAATGAAGCTGCAGGATCCTGAGTGATATCTAATGGTGGTGCTGGGGGGGGGGGGTGAATCTAGGCAGGTGGTGCAGATCAACTCACATCCAACGTGCTCCATAGTGGCAAATATGAACTACATTTCCCAATTCCTCATAATTCCCTGGGATTGTAGGGGCGTGCCAGGCACACAGGTGGGCGGTGCCAACTAGTGAGCGGCTATTAATCTGTCAATCAATGACTGTTCATTCTGGACTTGCTGGGACATTAATTTCAGTCTTGCTTCGTAATCCCTCCTACTTTGTGGAGACCGCCATGTTGGATTATAATGGGAACCCGCCATGTTGGATTATGATGGGAACCCGC
Source organism: Staurois parvus (assembly GCF_062004578.1). Taxonomy (NCBI): domain Eukaryota; kingdom Metazoa; phylum Chordata; class Amphibia; order Anura; family Ranidae; genus Staurois; species Staurois parvus. The sequence continues at coordinate 1,916 of NW_028321724.1, read as the reverse complement.
CATGTTGGATTATGATGGGAACCCGCCATGTTGGATTATAATGGGAACCCGCCATGTTGGATTATGATGGGAACCCGCCATGTTGATTATGATGGGAACCCGCCATGTTGGATTATGATGGGAACCCGCCATGTTGGATTATGATGGGAACCCGCCATGTTGGATTATGATGGGAACCCGCCATGTTGGATTATGATGGGAACCCGCCATGTTGGATTATGATGGGAACCCGCCATGTTGGATTATGATGGGAACCCGCCATGTTGGATTATATTGGGAACCCGCCATGTTGGATTATATTGGGAACCCGCCATGTTGGATTATATTGGGAACCCGCCATAGGTTTTCACTGGAGACCATGTGATGTAAAGGATGAACCTGGCCCCTCCCCTCCTTATCTGTTCCTCAATGTTAGGAGTATAGTCATGGGCCCGTTTCTGGCTCAGGAGACGGGGCCAAGCTCCGCTTTCACAATGGAATTTGCACATTTTTCAGTCGCCTGTTGAGCACTCGCCCCGGGAGAAGCCCCCGGAGGCCGCACTCGCCCCGGGGGGGGAAGCCCCCGGAGGCCGCACTCGCCCCGGGGGGGGAAGCCCCCGGAGGCCGCACTCGCCCCGGGGGGGGAAGCCCCCGGAGGCCGCACTCGCCCCGGGGGGGGAAGCCCCCGGAGGCCGCACTCGCCCCGGGGGGGGAAGCCCCCGGAGGCCGCACTCGCCCCGGGGGGGAAGCCCCCGGAGGCCGCACTCGCCCCGGGGGGGAAGCCCCCGGAGGCCGCACTCGCCCCGGGGGGGAAGCCCCCGGAGGCCGCACACATTTACATTTTCACACATTTTCAGAGTCTCCTCCCATTTTATGCAGCAGCAGAATAGAGACTCACTTTATAATCCGGTAACTTGGTCATGGCTGGCCATTGCTCTTCCGTCGGAGTTCCCAGTAATGTGAGGAGGAGAGTTCAGGAAAGAAACTAAACCTTTCTACAACAGCACAAAGTACCCGAAATACCCAGTCCTACCAGGTGGGGGGGGGGGGGCCAAACAAGAGCAGCAAGACACAACATGACTAACCAAAGGGGGGCGCCCAAGTGTGTATATGGGGGGAAAAAAAAAATAAGAAAAAAAGGTGTGAAGGAGAGGAGAAGACAACATGGGGTGCGGGGGGGGGGGGACCACAGGATAACATGGGGGGGGGGTGCAGGGGGAGCAAAAGACAACATTACAGTTCAGGGGAGGAGACAGCAGTGTGATGGGGGGGGGGGGGGAGAGAACGAGGACCACTTCCTGCCACAATGTGACCGGGGGGTCCCGGAGGACGAGGATCACTTCCTGATACAATGTGACCGGGGGGTCCCGGAGGAGGAGGATCGCTTCCTGCCACAATGTGACCGGGGGGTCCCCGGAGGACGAGGACCGCTTCCTGCCACAATGTGACCGGGGGGTCCCGGAGGAGGAGGATCACTTCCTGATACAATGTGACCGGGGGGTCCCGGAGGAGGAGGATCACTTCCTGATACAATGTGACCGGGGGGTCCCGGAGGAGGAGGATCACTTCCTGATACAATGTGACCGGGGGTCCCGGAGGAGGAGGATCACTTCCTGATACAATGTGACCGGGGGTCCCAGAGGAGGAGGACCACTTCCTGCCACAATGTGACCGGGGGGTCCCGGAGGAGGAGGACCACTTCCTGCCACAATGTGACCGGGGGGTCCCGGAGGAGGAGGATCACTTCTTGCCACAATGTGACCGGGGGGTCCCGGAGGAGGAGGATAACTTCCTGCCACAATGTGACCGGGGGGTCCCGGAGGACGAGGACCACTTCCTGCTACAATGTGACCGGGGGTCCCGGAGGAGGAGGATCGCTTCCTGCTACAATGTGACCGGGGGGGTCCCGGAGGAGGAGGATCGCTTCCTGATACAAT